>NW_026895853.1:0-185498 GCF_033153095.1 Gastrolobium bilobum | reverse complement strand
CGTCCTTCTTTAACCCTCATGATGATGATTTCAAGAAGCTGGCTGTATGGCTACGTATTCCAGGTCTCACAATTGAATTCTATACGTCTAAGCACCTATGTAACATAGGTAATCTTTTCGGGAGTACACTCAAATATTGATAGGAATTCAATTCGGAAGATATCATAGGAGATAAGGAGTTCACAGATTGAGCAAAATTTGCCCGTATTGTGTGGAAGTTGATCTTCGAAAGGATTCCTGTCTAAATTCAAAAATAGGCAACCGTGTTTTTCCAGTGGGCTATGAAGGTTTGCACCTTGTTTGCTTTGCTTGTGGTAGGTATGGTCACCGCCGTGATTCATGTCCTACCCTTGCTCCTGCTTCAGGAGGACTATTAATCAAAATACTCTCATATTTATACAACAATGGCAAACACCACAGTTCAGCATAAGGTGGCGATGGAAGGGAGGCTTTTGGTTCTTGATGCTGTCCAGCGTAACCAGCGAGGGAAGAAAGAAGGTTCGTGAATTCAGCTATGGATGCTGCAATCAAGGAGAAGGCTCATGAAGTGCATTCAATTCCGAGAAAAAATTCGCGCCTGGTGTAATTGCCAATAATGGGAAAAAATCTGGTGCTGTCATGCAAGTTAATGCCAATTTAGGAGGAGTGAATACAGGTGCTGTTAAGAGGGAGATTTTATAAAAAAAAGCGGTCCCTAATTATGGCCAGCCAATTGGCTCACGTTTCGCAATCATTGCTGACGTTAACAAAGTTTCAAAAGATGATAACGTTGCAAGGATGTCTAATCATCAGGATTTTAATGCAATTAATTTGCAGAAATCAAGCAACATTCCTGATTTGAATCAGTTAACCATCATGGATACGTCAGCGCAAAATATTCCTCAGCCAGCTAAGCATATGGGTGATCTAATTAATAGTCTGACTAAGCCTTCGATTGGGGCCCAAAAAAAGAACCAAGAAGATCAACTCCTGCAGAATGGGAGCGTTAAAGTTTCTAGAAAAAATAAACAACAGATACCGAAGAAGACTGGGGCGGTGAAGGAATCTTTTGTTCTAAAGAAAAAACAAACGGGTCTTGCAGTATCTTTTCTAAGTCTTTCAAGCTTCCCTCTAAACCTCAATCTTTGTTCCTCAATGATTGGTGTTCATACCATTCTTTCTTCTTCTCTGTATTTGTTTTTTATGAATATTGTTTCATGGAATTGTAGAGGGGTTGGATGCTCTATGGATATCGTATTTGTATTTGGAAACCCGTATTGGTGGACTGCGTGCAAAGCAGGTGGCGCAAAATAATAATGAATGGTGCATTATGGGTGATTTTAATACTTACATTCACTCGGCTAGGAGAAGAGGGGGAGTTAATGAATGGTGCAGTTCACAATTGGAGGAGCATGCAGGATTTTCAAGATTGTCTTATGTCTTGTCATCTTAGTGATCTGGGGCACCAAGGTCCGAGTTTTACTTGGAGAAGAGGTAATCTTTTGGAGAGACTTGATCGTGCTTGTGTAAATCAAAGCTGGAACATGTCATTTCCGAACAGAGTTATCTCTCACCTTCCTTTTTATAACTCTGATCATCGTCCAATCCTTCTTTGGGATGGACAACCAAATTTTAGTAATGGAGGGGCTCGTCCTTTTCGTTTTCTAGCGGCTTGGTTGACTCATAATTCTTTCTCTGATCTAGTGAAGAGGTGCTGGGCAGGTGGTCACAATTGGAAAGCATCTAGTGAAAACTTTCGAGAGAAAGCCACATCCTGGCATAAGGATTGTTACAAGGAGGAGGAGAAGTTAAAAAATAATCTTCATTCTCGCCTCCGTGGAATTGATTATAGCTTAAGTCAACATCCTTGTCATTCTCTGGAGAGGCTGCAGAAAGAGATCTGGCAACAGTTAAATACTATTTATCTTAGAGAAGAGATTACATGGTACCAAAGATCTAGAACTGACTGGATTCGGTTTGGTGACCGTAATACTAAATTCTTCCATTCAGCAACAGTTGCCAGGCGTAGGAGGAATAGGATTGATGCCCTTCAAAATGATTTCGGGGATTGGATTGCTGACCCTTCTCTTCTCATGAGTATGGCAGTGAAATACTATGATAATTTATATAAGGAAGATATTCCTCTCCGGCCTAATTTTCCCATTATGAACAAATTCCCAGAAATGGAAAGGAGAGTTATGATGGCTCTTGAGAGCTGCCCTAGTAGTCAAGAGATTAAAGGAGTAGTGTTCTCAATGGGGCCTTTTAAAGCGCCTGGTGTTGATGGTCTTCATAGCATATTTTTTCAAAGCCAATGGGATGTAGTGGAGAGCTCTGTTTGTAATTTCATTAAGGGAGTCTTCAATGATCCTAGTCGTATAGAAGAAGTGAATCAGACTCTTCTTTGCTTGATTCCTAAACTTGAGAATCCTCATACTTTCAAGGATTTTCGTCCGATTAGCTTGTGTAATGTTATTTATAAAACGGTAACAAAAATTGTTGCTAACCGTTTAAAATTGCAGATGGACAAGCTGGTGATGCCTAATCAGTGCAGTTTTATCAGAGGTAGACAAGGTACGGATAATGTCATAATTGCTCAAGAGCTAATCCATTCAATGAGGAAAAAGAGAGGATCTAAAGGTTGGATGGCGATCAAGGTTGATCTTGAGAAAGCATACGATAGGATCAGTTGGAATTTCCTTCAGGATACCCTATATGATGTAAGGCTTCCTGAAAATTTGATAAGACTAATTATGTTGTGTGTTTCATCTTGCACTATGAATGTTCTTTGGAATGGGGCTTGTACTAAAGAATTTCGGCCAACTAGAGGCTTAAGACAAGGAGATCCTCTTTCTCCTTATCTTTTTGTCCTCTGCATGGAAAGACTAGCCCATCTCATTTCTCAGGCAGTGGATCACAGGAGGTGGAAGCCAGTGAGGATTAAAAGGGGAGCTCCACAAATTTCCCACTTATTTTTTGCTGACGATCTCCTTTTGTTTGCAGAAGCTTCTCAGGAGCAAGTGTTAATAATTCAACAGGCCTTACATATATTTTGTGATTCATCTGGTCAAAAAGTCAATCATAGTAAGACTAGAGTTTTCTTTTCTCAGAATGTGGGTCATACTCAAGCAAACCATCTTAGTGGGCTTCTTGGTTTTTCTTTGACTGGGGATCTTGGAAGATACTTGGGAATTCTTTTGCATCATAAGCGAGTGGGTCGGTCATCTTTCTCTTATGTTTTGGATCGAATGAATTCTAGAATTGCTGCTTGGAATCATGCCAGTCTATCTCTAGCAGGTCGTGTTACATTATCTAAAGCAGTGTTATTAGCAATCCCATCATATCCAATGCAGGTGTGTTCATTACCGCAAGTCACCTGTGAAGAGATTGATAGGAAGATTCGGAATTTTGTTTGGGGTTCATCTCCACACTCTAGACGTTCTCATCTTGTGGCCTGGAAGCAGATTTGCATGGATAAAAAAAATGGAGGCCTTGGACTGCGGAGTATGAGGGAAATGAACTCAGCATTTATCATGAAGGTTGGGTTCAACCTCGTAGCTCATCCAGATGCCTTGTGGTCAAAGTTCTTACGTGCTAAGTACAATGTGGAGGCAGGCATGACACCAATTATTCATGCTCCAAACAGCAGCTCCCAGCTTTGGAAGGGAATTACGCGTCATTGGAATATTATAATGGATCATAGTCGGGTGCAGTTAGGCAATGGTCAGTCCACTATGTTCTGGCTTGATAGCTGGCTTCCCGATTGTGGTCCTTTGATCTCATATGCAGGTTCTCAGTTTTCTATTAGTGATACTCTTCAGAAGGTGGTGGACTACGTGGATGAATTGGGGCAATGGAAATGGAATTCTCTTCGACAATTGCTTCCAGATTCTGTGCTGCATCGATTTATGAATTTTCTTCCTCCTTCTAGTCAAGATGGCCAGGATCATTTAATTTGGAATGGAACGACAGATGGCAAGTTTACTGTTAAGTCAGCATATGCAATATTAGCCATCAAAGATACTACAATCCAACAGTTTCCTTGGGAAAGTGTTTGGAGATGGCAGGGGCCAGAAAGAATTCACTTTTTTCTTTGGTTAATGGCAGGGGAGAAGCTGATGACTAATGTTTGTAGACTCTGCCGTCATATGGCTCTTTCAGATATGTGTCCTAGATGTAATCAGTCTAGTGAAACTATCCTTCATACTATTCGCGACTGTCCACAATCAAAGGAAGTATGGTGCATGATAATGCCTCATATAAATCAGCGTGAATTTTTCAACCTCAACCTGCACAATTGGATCATTTCTAATTTAGACAGCTCAAAGGATTGGGGGATGGGGTCGGACTGGCCTCTTTTATTTGGAATCTTAGCCTGGAAAATTTGGAAATGTAGGAATTCTTGGGTTTTTGAAGGTGATCGCCAGAATGCTTATTCACTTATCCGTTCAACAATTGGTTTCAAAGATAGTGTCGCTCTTGCAGCTAACCCTGTTTTTGGAGCGGGCAATCAACCAAGGAATCGAATAGAGAGATTGGTTGCTTGGTGTTGTCCTCCTGTGGATTGGGTTAAGCTTAATGTTGATGGTGCATGTGATGCTAATGGTATTAGGACTGGGTGTGGAGGAGTTTTTCGCGATGCCTCAGGAACTTGGATCGTCGGATTCTGTAAAAATTTAGGCTCAGGTACAGTTTTGCATGCTGAGTTATGGGCTTGCTTGGTTGGTTTGGAGCTAGCTTGGGATAGAGGTCTTAGGCAAGTTTGGCTCGAAGGAGATTCTCTTTCAGCTCAACAACTCATTACAAATGGGTGCCACCACGATTACCCTGCGGCTAATTTGGTGAATCGTATTCGAAATTTGATGCAGCGAGATTGGCAGATTTATATGTCTCACATTCACCGTGAAGGAAATAGAGTAGCGGACTTTCTAGCCTCTTACTCTTATGGTTTCTCTTGGGTAATTCAGGAATTTGATTGTCCACCGTCAGGTTGTATTGATAGTCTGTATGGTGACACTATAGGTGTTCACTGGTCTAGGCTTTGTGCCTAGTTTCTTTTTGTTGTGTTTTTGTTTTAATTTCTTATTATTTCCAAAAAAAAGAGAGTAATATAATTAAATGAATTTATATTTTTTTTGAAATTAATAATATTTAATGAACTTTTCAATTATGGAAAATCTTAAACGATTATTTTTTGAAAGGGATTAGGTAATATAATTATTTTTTTAGTAAGTTGGGATGAGGTAATTTAGTGGGAAGAGTTATTGCATTTGTAACGAGAGTATATAAGTTCAAATATTACAATGCACTCTATTCATTTTCTACTTCTTTACGTGTGAGACTTTTTATGAGTTTCTTCTAAAATTTACGTTAGTGGCTCTTGTATAAAATAATCCGTACCACCCATAAAAGAATCCATTATCGCAAATCCCCCTTAAGTTAAAAAAGAAAAAAAGAAGAAGACAAAGAGTATCAGAACAAATATACCTGAATGGTTCTTACCAAGAAAGACAGAATTATAATCCTTTGCCAACCCCAAAATCGCTAAAGGCATGGTCACCTTTTCCTTGATTTGGAAACCTTAAAAAAACCAAAAATATACAAACCTTTCTCTTTTTTGAACTTTCATTTTTCATTCTCCTCGTAAAATAGCGACACGTGCTCCCCTTCCTACATCGTACTGCAGAGGGTGAGAGCTCAGCGACTTTTTGGACACGCATACCCTTGCAGAAAGGACGGTGCTGGATACATAATTTGTTTTTTAGGCTCCGTTAATAATCGTGGAGTGCTCCAGTTAAAATAACTGTACAAACTAATATTTAATTATTTTTAATAATTTTAAATTAATATAATTCAATTTTTAAATTATTCAAATTTTTTTAATTATTTTGATAAAGAGTTATATAAAATGAGTTGAAATAATTTAAAGAATAATGTAATTCACCCAAAAAAATATATCACAAGATTTACAAATTTCTTATCACTATCATTCATTTATCTTTTTTCTGCTTTTTTGTTTGATTTCTATTCCTAAAAATAGTTTTTTAGTTTTTAAATAAAAAAGTAAAAAAAACTTATTTGAAAAGAGTTATTTTATAAAAATGACTGCAAAACCATAACTAGTTTTTAGTTTTTAAAATAAAAAAATGCTCAAAAATTATTTTTTAATTTTATTATTTATGTGATGGTAATTTTGTAATTATGAAGATTTATTAATGATAATTTCATAAATAAATTCAACTTATTTTTAATTTTAAATTATTTTATAATAACAATCTTGTAATTATAATGGCATTTTAATTTGTAAACAAATACAACTTCTTTATAATTTTACACCTAACTATATTCAAACAAGTTTTATTATTTATAATTTTAAATCTAACAATATTCAAACAAGTCTTATCATTCTTCTATTCTTAAAATCAGTTTTCAAAATTTATATACACAACTATTTTTTTAAAAACTAAAAACATATTAAATAACTTTTTGCGAGGTTCTTGTTTTGATGAAAGAAACATACTCCCAATAAGTAATATGAACCATAAAGCATGCTTTTGGGACTATTCTCCCTCCCCCCATTTACTTAAAAATAAAAAGAGAAAAAATCCACAAAGCAATAGCTCTAATGCCATATGAACAAAATGGGTTTTTTTTAAACTGTTCTCGTTCGTGAGTTAAGGAACTAAACGTAATATTTTTAAAGTTTTTTAGAGTATTTCTTAATTGTTAGGTAAAAAATTAATTTGCTCGGCTTTACATAGCGTACAAGTGGATACACCTGGTGGCGGAGCCATATTAGGTGTGAGAGGTCTTAGCAATTGGCACTAGCTAAAATTCAAAAATTAGTCACGTTTTTAACATGACTAAATAATCTTTCACGTTTTAATGTTTGATACTAGTTAAATTTTCTTTGGGAGGTTGGCTCTGTCATCGACTCACCCCACACCTCTCGAGTTTTTTTTTTTCTTCCATACATATAATTCATGAAATAAACCATATGTTTCACAGACTCTTGAATCCCTTCCACTCAAACCAATATACGTTAATAATTTTAATAATCGTATTAAATAATAATAATAATATCTTAAAAATAAAATATTAACGATTATTTGTTTTTTCCTTCATTGTTAAAAACACTAAACCCTAAAAAAATTAGAATAAGGTGGACGATATAAAAGAAGCGCCATTCACCAAAAAAAAAAAGGACATGCACGGTATGCATTACGGCATGGGTATTCGTAGTTCCATGTGTCAACGTGGCATAAGCTGGACGGCTCGACTTTCTAAAATCGAATAACAGCCCAATAGCCTCTCTTGACTCACTCAGAACCTGATTGGGACTGGGCCACGTGCCCCAATCGAGGAAACCACTAGTGGTTTTACACGCGCTTATTTGTGGTTTCTCCCAGAAAAAGCAGTTTCAGAAACTTTCCTTATATAGCTAGCACTTCTTCTTGCGGAGCTGAATTCAGTACGGTTGTCTCTTATAATCAAAGCCTTCACCAGTAAGCGCACGCTCTCTTCTCTTTACTCTTTTCTTCTTCTTTATTTTCGCACCTTATTTTTCTTTTTCTAGATTCTCGTCTTTCTTTTTTTTTCTCGAAAAATTAATCCGACTATTATTCTTCATTTTCTGTCGTCTTGTTTTTGCATATTGCATCTAACTGTACTCTAGAAAGAAATGGATGATTCTCTCTCTCCTCTTCATCCAACAGTTTTCCTTGAAAATTTTCTCTTGATCTTCGCATTTCCTCCAGAAATTGAAAATTTTCTCGTTAATCTGTTTGTAGTAGCGATTTTTCTGATTTGGAAGAATCGAGTTAGGGTTTGATTGGCATATATGGGGAGAGGGAAGATCGTGGTGAGAAGGATCGACAATTTGACGAGCAGGCAAGTGACGTTCTCGAAGCGAAGGAGTGGTTTGCTGAAGAAGGCGAAGGAGCTTGCGATCCTGTGCGATGCTGATGTAGGAGTTATGATTTTCTCCAGCACTGGTAAACTCCACGATTTCGCCAGCACCAGGTGCTCGCTATGCTCTTAGATTTATTTATTAACCGTTTATCTCCTATCTCAAAATATATGTGTTCATGTGCATCGTGTTGATTGCTATGATTGTTGTTAAATGTTGATATGGGCATCAGTGCATTACTAATTTGTTCCCTCAAGGTTTTTGTAAATGTGCGTGACTATATAGGACAGTAAATGCTTGCGAAAGAAAAACTAGATCTGTTATTGAGCTTGAGAATTTTGTTCTTCTGTTATTCGTAGTCCGCACTTAGTTTCGTGAGAGTTATTTATTGACTTTAAGGATGCAGAAGGTTTGTAGTAATAGCGTTATCAGTTTGAAAAATTGAAATGTTATAGCAGTATTTTTGTTCCATCACATGGGAGAAGGAGATTGGAGTTTGTGAAATCATGCTTGTCTAGTTAAGAAATTTGCAGATGATCGTAAGATGTTTGCTAATTGGCATCACTATAGAACTTGCTGATCATATCTGGTCTGAGGGAAGTTCAATAACCTTCTGTGTTGGTGTTATAGGTTTGAGTTCCCAACTATTGTCCATTCTTGTATTGACATATGGATTTATTACTAATTAATCAAGACATTTATTCTGAGGTGATTCTTGAGTTTGGTTTAGATAAGGTAACGGTTACGAAAATAATCCATTTAGTAAAAGGTTTTATATTTCTCATATTGAATAAGAATTGAAATCTTATATTGTAGAGATAAAAAGCATGTGGGACCCATGTGTTAGAAAAAATTATATGTAAGACCCATGTTAGCACGGAAATTGAAGGGTGTGTAGGAAAATTTCAATTCTCATATTAAATGAGAATTATAAAACCCTTTAGTAAATCAGAATGCATGTTATTAATATTTATAGGTGAATATATAATCCCATATTTAATCTTGCTGATTTCGTAAGTTGAGAAAGGAAAAAGTGTTTGTCATTATAAATGATATAATTTTGTGTCATTTTAGATGAATGATATCATTTTGATGTATAATTGGTGATTTTTTACTTTCTCTCTCCTCCATAAAATTAGGAAGAGAGAGAAAATTGAGGAGAGAGAATTAAAAAATCAACAATTATGTACCAAAATGACATCGTTTGATATAAAATGACACAAAATTATATGCTTTAAAATGACAAACGTTTTTTTTATATGATTTAAAATGACAAACGTTTTTTTATGAATAGTGGTTTTGAACAATTATGTAATCTGAAAAATTCTCCAAAACTACTAACACATTCGAACAAGTAAATTCATTTCCTTTGATTTAAAGAATGATTCAAAATGCAAATGAATATAAGACCTTATATAGCCAAACCCTAGGCGTCATGGTACAAGTGTACAACACTGCATTGCTGCATTATCGACTATGATCTGATTACTTAGCAATTCCGCACCAATGATTCTCACCCGACCAGTAAATAAGTTAAAAGTTGCAAAAAAAGAGAAGTTTTTTTTTTCGGGAACAAATATATATATATATATATATATATATATATATATATATATAGGTAAAATCATTTCTGCAGTCACTTTACGTACGACAGGTGTATGGTTATGATTCTCCTATATTTAATGCTTTCACAATTTGTATGGTTATGATTTCCCGCATTTAATGCTTTCATATATATATATGACAAGTATTTGAACAGCTACAGAAATGTAAACCCTTTTATATATATATATATATATATAGAGAGAGAGAGAGAGAGGTGTTAATATAAAAAGAGTATATGCAAACGTTAATATAAGTAAAAGTACTACAAAAGTTTTCACCAAAAAAAAAAGTACTACAAAAGTAGTATATGCATGTTTGATTAAATTAAGTTTTAGGAAAAAAAAATTCAGATGGTAATATTTTGATTATAATATATTTTAAACACAAAATAATCTAATTTAAACACACAGTAAGGTTCCAAAAGAAAAAATGAAATTTGGATATCATTCTCTTCTTACATCACTTTTAGTACTGTGCAATAGGGTAGAAGAATTACACAGTTCATTTGGCAATCATCCTGACCTGCAGGTATCAAACCTGCTCTTCCGCAATAGATTTGGAAAAATCCATAGCAAGTTCGGTGCGTGTTTGATGTCATTATGTCTCGCTCTAGTTCCATAGCCTTGTTCGTTTAAATAAATATTATGCCTTGTTTAATTACTAATAAAGTGAATTATATATTCACTCGCGTCTCACTTGTTGTGATCAAAGCTATTCGTAATTAAAGTGAGACATAATGACCAAAATACTCGAGTTCCACATGCTGTGCCATTCTACCCTATTTTGGTTTCCTTTTGCCGGTAACAATGATATTAGAACTAATGGTTGGTTAGCCTGTTAGTCAAGTAGTTAGTTGGGCCAAGTTTTTTGGAGATAAATGGTGATTGATATTTAGGTTTATAACCTGTGTCAAATCTATGTTGTAGAATCAAGATTTTTTTTTTTTTTGAATCAATATTTGACTACTCATGATTGATAACCTTATTGATACTTGAAGAACCTTTCGCTTGAGGGGAAGTTGACATATTATAGGACTTACACTTGAGGGAGAGATTGCTTATAACTCAAGTGTGAGCGATAACCCCTCACATCGCATGATAATGAGCTAAGTGAGAAACATATAATGAAAAGGTTCATAAACCTAACATTTTAAGGTAGGGTTGACAATTCGTGTCAGCAAGTCGTGTTTGTGTTGATTGAGGTCAAAGTGTGTTGTTGCTTCTATGCAGGTTGACAAGACATGACACAAATGACCTGTCGACCTCAAAGTGTCATGCTTATTATGCGGGTTGACACGATATGATGCAACACAAATTATGTATTGAACGTTGCTTTCAGCATTGTTGTGTTGACATGACACGACACAAATAACCTGAAAAAATATTAATGTGCGTCATTGTCGTATTTGTGGGTTGAAACGCAACATCACATAAATTTTTTCTTGCTAGGTTTTGTTAACACAAACACAATGCAGATTTGAAAACGAGTCGACCTAAACTCAAATTTAGCCTGTCGTATTAAAAACTACCACCCTTATCTCAAAGTTTTGGGTTGAGACGTGATTCTCTTGGCCACTTAACAGGAAGTTGATCCTTTGTGTGTGTGTGTGTGTGTGTGTGTATATATATATATATATAAGGGTAAGATATTGTAACAACCAAGTAGGGTTACTACCATGTTACTACCAATCAATTTCACCATTAATTGGCTATTTTGATACGACGGTCCTGATTTGATCAATATATAGCCATTCTCTCTCCCCCCCTTCTCTCTCTTCCCTTCTCTCTGACTATAATGATCAATTACAAAAAAAAGTAGTTGAAAATCCAATTACTGAACAGTAATCATTGGGAACTTATTTTGTATTCTGCATATTTTCACAAAGGAAGAACCGTGTACTCCAAAATATTTAGAGTGGAATTCGACAAACTTCTTTTAAAAATTTAAAATACAGTTTTTGTCATTCCAGTTCAAAATAATGTACTAGGTATGTACGAGGCAAAGGGTATACAAGTTCACAATTTATAAAACAAGCTACAAATAAAAAATGCTCTGAAGTATGATTATCATGGAAAGCTTTCCAGCAATTGGTAAAATGTGGAAATTAAGAAATAGAAACGAAAAAAGACAGGAATGAATACGATGAATGAGATAAAAAGCGTCTATAAGAAAATGAAAGCAGAATGAATCTGATGCAAAACCGTCCGGCGATAGAGGGGCGCACAACTTAGAGAGGGATTAAGGGCGGCGGTGCGACGATGACTACAGGTAGCGACAGTAGAGTGGGGCGGCGCGATGACAGCTATGGGAGACGGCGCGACGGCGGCGGCAGAGACTAGAGAGTATAGTCAGAGAGAAAGGAAGAGAGAGAAGGGGGGAGAGAAGGGCTATATATTGATCAAATCAGGACCGTCGGATCAAAATAGCCAATTAACGGTGAGATTGATTGGTAGTAACCCTACTTGATTGTTACAATATCCTACTCCACATATATATATATATATATATATATATATATATATATATTATTGAATGTAAATTTATTTTTATGATGTTTTATGATTTGAGGATCGAACTCGTGATCTCGTAATTACGGAGGCTTTGATACCATAATAAACAATCATCTCACCCAACAACTCAAGCTATTAAGTAAAGAATCATCGATGATTTTATATTATACCTCTATAACAATAATAATTTGTTATACATATTTCTTAATTCTAAGACAAAAACACCCTTACTTCTCAACCCAACACAATGGCTAATGATAGTGGCGGCAACGACAATGGCACATTGTTGTTGAATAAAAAAATATGAGTGCTTTTGTCTTAAATAATATAGTGTAAATATATTAATTATTTTAATTAAAAGAACATGATATTTTTTGGAAAAGGACCTATGTATGGGGTGGCAAGTTGGAAGGGTAGATTAATGTTGATTTGAGATAGGAGAACTTATTGTAAGACTAACGTGATCATTACAATATGCAAAATTAACATCTATGCAATAGGTAAATGGAAAACAACTTAGGAGAGCCGCACCTGTAAATTGGAAAAAACATTTCTGGACTCCTCTAACAGGTTCAACAATACTTGAACCGGAATACTTGAACCTGATATATATATGAGAAAAACATTACTCAAGCAGCTTGAGATAAGTTTATCTCCGGCTACTTAAAACTACGTCGTTTTATTTATTTATTTCCTTATATTAATTGATTCACCTTTGAATGATTATAATTCTCTTTTTCTCTCTCTTCCTTTATCACCATTGATCTATCTTTGTATGGTTATGATTTAGTAGCCGAAGATAAAATTATCTCAAGCAGCTTGAGAAACGATAAGCCCTATATATATATATATATATATATATATATATATATATATATATATATATATATATGAAATTTATATATATTCTCTCAAGATTTTAAAGAGAGAGAGAAAATGAGACAACGACAGAGAAAGAAATGTTCTCCCTCTTCTTAGGTGCTTGTATTTCCTATTATACTAATTAAAAAATAGTAAATTTTATTTGTCTTTTAAAAATATAACTGTCATCATTTTGATCTTCTACAGATTTTTGTCATTAATTTAGTTTTTCAATAATGTAAAGTCTCATAAACTTTAGTCCATCATATAATTTTTTTTATATAAATTTAGCCTCTATATGTAAAGTGTGGCCAATTTAGTTCCTGAATTAAGGTTTTGTAATACTAATTTTTCTTGGTACGACAAAGAAAATTGGGTTTTATATTAAGTGACGTGGTTTATATTTTTGGAGGATGAAAGTTGGGTTTACTCTTTAAAAAAATTACAGGAAAAACTTCTTTTTAAAAAAAAAAAAAAATTGATTTTTTTTTAAAATTTAGTTGAATTTTATCTTTTTGGAGTTTTGAAGTACTAAAACTTGTGCACTGCTAAACTAAAGGACCCATTTTTTTTCCCGTCTATTAACTTTCTTTCCTAACACCCCCTTCCTATAGAAAAAGTGCTAGTTTGCAAATGCTAAAGATCATAATTGACTTATTTAATTTTTGCTATCCACAACTCATTTACTTTAAATTCTCTGACTCATTATTTAAGTTGATTACTCTAAATTCTTCTTCTTCTTTTTATGATACAATGGGAGCACTGTGATTTACATACAAACTATATAAATTCCTCACCACTAAATCAATCTTAAAGGCTTACTCTAAATTCTCCTTAAATATGTTAAACGTTGCCCGTACAAAAATATTCTTGGGTTAATGCTCAACAGATGCTAAATGTAAACTATTATTCATAGCTAATATATATATATATATATATATGGAAAAATATTTTTGCAGTTAATGCAGTTAAGTTATCTGCATTTATTCCCAAAACAACGTCGTTTTGGTATTGAAATCTTAAAAAAATATAAACATAAAGACTATTATAACCCAGAAATAAATTAAAGGTGCTTGCAGAGTTAGTTTTCCAGAGATTTTTGAACCATTTGTTTACCAATTACAAATTCAGTAGTAAATACTATATTATTACCATAGAACCTTGAAATTCTAGTAAATAGATTTGTGGCTTTGATGTAAAAGTTTAGTAATAAATCCTAACCATTAATTACCGGAAAAAAACCTCATATAAATACTTACACCGTTTAATTAACATTTTATAAAATGTAAATTTAACAAATCTAATCATTATATTATGGGAAATCATTTGGTCATGTTACATGAAATCAACTGTTCCTTCCTACAAACAAATCGATATATGTGCATCACTTCTTTTTTACAAAAACTGGTGGAACCCACTTATATTATGTCTATAGCATGATGCAAGCTTTATCCAATGACATAAGATTCATAAATCCCTTATATTATACTATGTTATATTATTTGTGATCATCATGCACACTAACATATCAACATGTGCTTTATGAAATAAAGAAGCCTGAGTGAGTCAGTCAGTTCATCCAACGACTTAAAGATTAAGAAACATAATGACATCATTCACATTCTTGGAGAAAAAGAGGAGTGATCTGTGTCAGATCATGAATTTTACACCTACTGCTGATCTAGGGAAGTACTTGGAAATCCCTATCTTGCATAAGAGAGTCAATAAAAATACCTTCAGGCATATTATTGACAAGACTAGCAGCAAACTCAGTGCGTGGAAAGCAAAATCCCTTTCTATGGCAGGAATGGTTGTTCTTACTAAGTCTGTCCTTGCAGCCTTGCCTATGTACTCCATGCAAACCTCTCTCATTCCCCTTGGTACTTGTGATGAAGTGGAAAAAAAATGAGAGGCTTTGTGTGGGGATCCAATCAGGAAGCTAGGAAGATCCATGCCTTGCCGTGGAGCACTGTGTGCAGAGCTAAGGAACATGGTGGCCTGGGGATTAGAAGTCTGAGAAAGACAAACAAAGCATGCCTTATGAAGATTGGCCATAGGATTTTAACACATAGGGAGGACCTCTGGGTGCGAGTTCTGAAAGATAAATACAAAGTGGAGGAGGGTCTGTTGCCCAAGGTTAAAAAAAGAGCTAGCTGCTCCAATCTCTGGATTGGGCTCTCTCGGGTGTGGAACAATATCCTTGAAGGGTCAAGAATTTTGATAGGAAATGAAAATGGGAGCTCATTTTGGAACGACAAATAGCTGCCCATCGACCCTCTCAGTGATCACACTACACAAACCATTCTCTTAGAGTCCTATTGTGCTAGTATAGCCCAGATGGCAAACCATCAAGGTGAATGGAAGTGGCAGGAATTCCAAAATTTACTAACACATGAAGCATTAAATTTCATTGCAGGTACTATCCCTCCCAAGCCGGATGATGGAGATGACCAGGTGATCTGGGACTCCTCCTATGATGGCCTCTTCTCCATTAAATCTGCCATGGATAGCCTCGGTAATGACGACTCTGGCCAACATCAGCCCAATTGGAATACAGTCTGGGAGTGGGATGGCCCACCCAGGATCAAGACATTCCTCTGGTTGCTTCTCGGAGATAATCTACTCACGAACCAAAGGAGATACCAGAGACATCTTACCAATATCAACTCTTGCCCCAGATGCAATTCTGCCTCGGAGAGCTGTATACATGTTACGCGAGATTGCTACTGGGCTCAAGCCATTTGGAAGATGCTCATTAGTCCAGATAAGTGGTCAGATTTTAACAACCTCACTCCTCATGTTTGGTTATCATCTAACCTGAACCCCAAGTCCAATATGATAGGGGGTTTAAAAGGCTGCACTCTCTTTGGAATCACTTGTTGGTTTATCTAGCGAGAAAGAAATAGCTTAGTTTTTGAAAACAAGAGCTCTACAGAGGAGGGGACGGCAAGAGCAGCACGTACATACATGTTGAATTTTTCAGATGCAAAGGTTTTGCTCAAGGGTACTGGTCTTCAGGTCCATCCTCGGGTGGAGAGATTTATCCAATGGGTTCCTCCCCCATCTGGGTCCATAAAAGTTAATACTGATGGATCTGCATTGAGAGGTAATAGGCAAAGTGGTTGTGGGGGTGTCTTGAGGGACGAATCTAGTCACTGGATTTTGGGTTTTACAAGGAATTTGAGAGCGGGAAGCTCTGTGAAGGCAGAACTCTAGGGTATTCTATTGGGGCTTCAAACTTCTTGGAACAAGGGATTTAGAAGAATCATTATTGAAGGAGACTCCAAAGTGGTGCTGGATATGATCACAGATGGATGCTCCCCATGTCATCCTCATGCTGGTCTAGTTAGGAAGATTACACAGATGAGAAACTTAGATTGGCAAATTAATTTTGTTCATATTTTTAGAGAAGGTAATAGTGTTGCTGATTGGCTTGCTGGTTTTTCTCATACTTTAGGATGATAGATTGTTTTGTTAGAGGCTCCCCCTCAAGGGTGTATAGGGGTTTGAGAGAATGATTTTAGGGGCGTTGCTTGGCCCCGTTTGATTAGAGATATGTAGTTGTTGCTTTCCACATTTATACAAAAAAAGAAAAAGAAACATAATGACATCATAATCAATAATCCAAGTCTAAACTAGATAAAACATTTTATGATATTCAGTGGTACCAACTGCTAAGGGAAAACAAATTTTAGGACTAGGCTTCTCTCTATGCCCCTTATATATAAGTTTCGCCAATGATCAATAATTTTCTCATCTTCATAATAAAACATAACTCTCACCAACTATGCCCTAGAGATGTTTGCAATTTGAATTGATTTTGAAGGGAAAAATCTTCCCAGCTACATTGATATTAATTTGGGTCGAGTTCATCATTTATTAGTTAAGCACTATTATTAAAAAATTCATATCCAAATTCCTTTTTTTTCCTCCATCACTTAGTTAGAAAATTTTGACCAAAATAAACTTAATATCATCAAATAGATATAAATAACTAATAGGTCTAAATTTTTTCATAAAAAACATTAAAAAAATTCAAATCTAATCATATATGCAATAAAATGCATCATACTACCAGAGCACATGACCACATCGTATTCTTAACATATCTTTCCTAGAAATATGAAACCCTTGCCACAGGATAGACAGAGTTCAATTTCTCTTAAGCATAGCTTAAGCTTTAAGCCTTCATGTGACATACATGTATAGAATCTTTTCATATAGACGCAGAAAATCTGATAATTGATATCATACGTAAGTGATCAATAGAGCAGAATGATTCCAGCTATCGACTATATATGACACTATATTCTCAGCTGGTCCTGTGCCAGTTTGTTGCCTGATAAAAGTTTTAAGTCTTCCAACATCCATCTATCTGTATAGTTTGATCCTAATTTCGTTTGCTCAATGTTAGCAATCATCAAAACACATGACTGATGCAATTTGAATTTGAATGACTTTGTTCCAGCATGAAATCTGTTATTGATCGATACAACAAAACAAAAGAGGAGCACCATCCACTTGGGAGTTCAACCTCTGAAATTAAGGTATTTATAAATATCTTGTACCAATACCCGCAATGGAGTTTGCTATCAAAGATATGAATTCATTTACAGACATGCTTGAGATAGTATCATATAATTATATAAAACACTAAAACCTTAATTAGAATAAACAAAAATTTGGAAAATACGATTCACAACATTAATACCTTAAGTTTCTATTTTCTTGGTTTTTTTTTCATGGAATTAAAGATACAACACTTGTCAGGTCCAAGAAAAAAAAATGATCATATCTTTGGAGGACACCCTCCCAGCCACCGGTTTTCTCAGTGTTGTCAATGGCACATGGTAACCACTGGTGGCAAAGCTTACAAGACATTGAAGCATGGCAGCCATTGTGAAAAAAATTAGAACAACGAAAAAAAATAAAAAAAATAAGAGAGAAACAAAAATGAGTGAAGAATAGAGAGGCTGAGGGTACCTTTGTGTGATTTCAGCAGAAAAATCAAAATAATGAGGGCACTGCCGAAACAGGTATGGCCACATTAATGGTTATTTCAGCCTAGACGTTGAAGCTTTCAGACCTCATCCTTTCAAATGAGATCATCACAAACTACCTAGAGAGTGTGATGAGACAAAATGCAGGAACTTAGTGGGACCTATCAGATCTTGGTTGGCATGGTCATATGCCCAAACTGACAGAATGCTTTTTGTGTTCTGCCCATAGCAAAGGCACAGGCCATTCTGCCACCCAAAACGTCCGTTTTCTGCCAGAACATAACGAAACAAAGCATCAGTTAACTACTCTGGAGGAAGGACTCAGATTAAAAGAAATTAAGAGAAATTAAGAACTTCTCCCCTTTATTTCAGAAGAAACTTCACAAGTAATGCCAAATTTAAGAACTTATGTCACAAAAATACCAACATTTCTCTTGATTTTGTCTTTCTTTCTAATCATTCATTCCTTCTAATCAGTTGAATGGGTGTTTCCCCATGTTTAGAGAGCTTACAGCCTCAGGCATAGGGATTGAAATACCCTTAGTTGCATCCATTCCAGCCCTACCAAGCAAATCCAAAGTGTATTTAGATTAAGGGAGCAATATAAACACACCAAGGAGATGCTTCACTTCAATCCCAAGAAAATAATCTAAGGTCTCAAGCTGCTTAGGAGCAAAGATGGAATTGAGCTTGATAATGAGCTACTGTATCAATTGTGAATCACTCCCTGAAGAGCACACAATACGAAGAATAAAGAGGGGAGGGTCACACTATTTAAAGCCAAGATTTAAGAAGGGTCTGCTCAAACTCTCAAACCAACCCCTATGAGCCTATTTCAGTCCATACAATGCCTAGTGAAGCCAGCACACCAGAGAATTATAAGGAGATTCAAATCCTGGAGGTTGAGACATGTAAACCTCTTCATTTAGCAGACCATTTAAAAAGGCATTGTTAACATCCAGTTGCTGTAAAAGTCAGTGATAAACAAGAGCCAAAGTAAGCACAAATCGGATAATAACTAGCTTGACCACTAAGGATAATGTCTCATTCTAGTAAAAACCATGTCTAGTGGGAAACAAGGGACCAAGTACTATTGACCTAAAGAGCAGCAAATTCAGCCAGTACGGCATAGAACCACAGCAGATCAGCTAGGGCATGTTCACCTATGAGCATTGGGTCCACCAGATAGATACGGACAAGGGTTGTCTCCAATCAAGCTCTAGATACCACGTAGAGAGAAGAGGAAACAAGAGACGTTTAGTAAAGTCTATGTGTTGTCTCCAATCAAGCTCTAGATACCATATAGAGAGAAGAGGAAATGAGAGACGTTTAGTAAAGTCTGTGTTAGGTTACACAATGAAGATTGAATTATACGAGTAAAAAATAAAAATAAGAGCAAAGATACTTAGATACCCTAATTATTCCAAAAACAAGATTTGGTTAGACTATACAATAAATCTAGACATTACTAATGCAGCAAATGTGTACACTATTTACATTATCAACATCCCTGACTCCCTAAAATCCTTTCACCAAAAAAGCCATCTTATGCAATGATAAACCTTGTTATTATCAAACATGTGTTGTCAATTGCATAAGTCAGCAAATGGTGGCAGGCCAAAAATTTGCAACAGTTTTATGTGGGTTGGTGAGGCGACCAATGGGAGAAATTGTAGCCATGTATTATAAATGTGCAAGAACCATTGAGAAAGAGAATAAGTTTGGGGAAACGAGAGAAAAGGAAAACTGTGCTTCAGAAGTTCTGATACAAGGACTATTTATAAGAGACCTTGATGACTCAGCAATAAGTCACAACTATCTAACTAACACAATAGATCAACAACAAACTGATAGAAGAGAAAGGAATCTAATACAACAGAATCACGATACAACAAGGACTATAATATGATACAACAAGAGTTATAATATAATGACTACGCTAATATTCCCTCGCAAACTCATCAGGGATGGGGCTGCAAGGCAGAGTCCAAAACTGTGAGTTTGGCAAGAAACTGAGCAAAAGATTCAGGGGAGAGAGGCTTTGTGAGAGTGTCCGCAAGTTGATCAGATGCAGGAACATGGACAACAGAAATCTACTTGAGCAATACTTTCTAGCGAACAAAATGAAGATCCAGCTCTAGATGCTTTGTCCGAGCATGAAGGACATGATTATGAGCAATGGTGGCATATTGGAGTGCCCCAACAACTGATCTATACAGAGCAGGTCATCAAAGTAGTTGGAACCAACTTTCGACAGCTTGCAGCTGGAAGGCATGGGAGTAGAGATAGACTTAGCTTCAGTCATATTAGTTTTATGAAGAAGATCTCAAATATACTTTGTCTAAGTGAGAAACAGAGAACCATGGGACTGTCGTCTGACTTCAATCCCTAAGAAATAGTCCAAATCACCCAAATCTTTAAGAGAGAACTTAGAGTGGAGCTGAGAAATCAAAGATTGTATGAAGGGAGCATCACTGCTAGTAATTATAATGTCATCAACATAGACTGACATAAAAATTCTCATAGGGCCAGATCTATAAATGAAAAGAGAAGGAACACATCTACTAGCTTGGAAGCCAAAGGAAAGCAGTGTTTCTTTAAGTTTATCAAACCAAGCCCTTGGGGCTTGTTTGAGACCATAGAGGGACTTGTGTAGTCTACAAACTAAGGACTTGTCTTCACTCTCAAAACCTGGAGGTTGTTGCATGTAGACTTTTTCTTGTAGATTTCCATTTAGGAAAGCATTGTTGATGTCTAGTTGCCTTAAAGTCCAGCCATAAGTAAGGGCAATGGTAAGCATAGTCCGAACTGTCACCGGCTTGATAACGGGTGAAAAGGTCTCATTATAATCTAGACCAGCTCTTTGGTGGAATCCCTTAGCAACTAACCTTGCTTTATGCTTATTAATGTTGCCATCAAGATTTTCTTTGACCTTGAAAACCTATTTACAGCCAACAGCATTGTTGCCTGCAGGTAAGGGAACAAGAGACCAATTTTTGTTAGATTGTAAAGCAGCAAACTCCAATTCCATAGCTTGAAGCCAGTGAGGACTGGTGAGGGCTTGCTTCACTGATGTAGGTTCAATGTGAGTGAGAAGAGCCAAGGTTCTAGCCATAGTTTTGGACCTGGTGGTTATGGAATGAGTAGGAGATGGTGGACTTCATGATGCTGACGGAGCATATTCTGACTGAGATGACTCAGAGAGAGAGGATGACGAATTGGATGGACTGGAAACCTGAACATCAGTGGTATGAGAAGAATTCTAATGAATATCAGTGGATTGTCTAGAAGAACCAGAAAAAGCAGGAGCCTGAGCTTCAATAGGAGGACAAGGACTATGATTGGCATCAGTGGATTGAGCAAAATTGGAATTATTAGAGCTGTCAGGCTGAGAACGAACCTGAGAAGTGACAAGAGAAATGTCATCTTGTTGCACAGGTAAGGAAGACTGAGAGGTAAAGGGGGTAGGTAAATTTGGTGACTTAATGAACAGAGGAACAGAAACAGGAGTAGATAGTGGATGAGGAGATGAGTTATTAGTGCTCCATAAAGTATAGGAAAATCTATATTCATTGAATAAAACATCTTTAGACACATAGATTCTCCCATTTGAACTCAGACACAAATATCCTTTGTGATTTGGGGAATAGCCAAGAAATACACACTCCTTTGACCTATATTCCAGCTTATGTTTGTTGCAAGGCCGAAGGAAGGGAAAACATGCACAACCAAAACTTTTAGGAATTTATAGTCTGAATTTTGCCCAAACAATTTAGTGAATGGGACATCAAACTCAATGGCAGGTGAAGGCAGTCTATTAATGAGATAGGTAACAGTGGTAAAGGCATAGTCAAAACTGATAGAAGCGAAAGGAATCTAATACAACAGAACCACGATACAACAAGGACTATAATCTGATACAACAATAGCCATGTTAGAAAAAAAATAAAACATTGATTAACACATCCATAGAAAAACACCTAATAGTTTATATCGAGAACAATGATTACAATAAGACGTTTTTCAAGCAAAATAGCTCACTGTAGAACATTTACTATCATATCATTTTTTTGCTAGATCTTCATCTAACAAGTTAAGCTTGTTAGACCTTCACTCTTCCCACCAATCCAAACATGTAAATTAAAGAAATGATGTTGGAGTAAGAAGCCACATAATTAAAAACAAAATAACAACCCAAGCAACCCTTTCATTTAAAATAGGAAATGATCATGACGAATATAAAATTCCATGAAAGAAATTAGGGAAGAATCATCCCAAACGCTTAAAATCATAAACCTATAACTGTAAGAAGTCATAGTCTTATCTCGATGAGTACTAGGCAATCTTAGGCAAATATTTTTTGGACAACCACCTAATAGATTAAGGTTTAGAGTAAGATGTGGACTTGAAACAACATTCAAGTTTGGAGATGCTTACGCCTTTCAACTTCTCTGATTTTAATTTTTTGTACCATATACAACAACCATTTAAGCCATGTAATTAATGGCTAGATATTTCTATTAGAGCCAAAACACATTTGACAATGTCAATTCTCAGCCAAAGCAAAACATAAACAAAATATATCATAAATACTTTAGCTTCTCTTGAGAACAAAAGATGAAAATCCCAAAAGTCTAAACCTAATCCTTCCTAAACATTAGATTAAAATACTTTGAGAACTTTATAAGATGCCAATCAGATGGAAGTTTATGATTATTTATGCATATTTGTTGAAACATTTGTCGCTTTGCCTATTTAAATTTAGTTTAAGTTATCTCACATACTTATCTGACTCTTGAAGGGAAATACTGTGGTAAAAGCACGTATAACACTATAACTAGTGCTTACTTTTCCTTCAGTATATGAGAACATCAAATTGTTTTCTTACCAACTTTTCTAGTTTTGGCAAAGGGAGGCAGCAATGTTAAGGCAACAGTTGCAAAACTTGCAAGAAAGTCATCGGTACATTCTTTTCTGTGCTGCATATGCTTGTTTTAAAGATATGTTCAGAAATATTCATGTTTAAAAACACCATAATATGCAAGCTTTTAATAAATTTGATTGTTCAAAACCCTTTCAAGCCAAGTTGCATCATTCACAAAATTAAGAATAAAATATTTTTAAAAAAAAAGAAGCTTTGGAGCAGCTTTTAATGATTTATGTGGCTATAGAGGTTTTCTAGACTAAAATGTTTTGGTACCGGAATCTAATGTACTTCTTTGTGTATTTAGTTGAAGCTCATCTTTAAAGATATCTTCCATCCAATAGACTTGTCTGGGCATAGGGTTATATATATTATTTCTCTCTCATAATAGTTATTTCAAGGAAAGGGAGTCACCATATCATGTATGTGGATAGATTAGGAAGCCTGGCTACATTTTGATTATTTTCTCATTTGTGGTTGTATCTTGTTTCTTAGTTGATTGGCCATTTTCCCCTACATTATAATTTTTTTTACCACTTTGTCACTCTTCCCAAACTAAATATCAATTTGCCTCTTTTTTTCAAACTATATACACCAATGTGCCCCTATTTAACCAAAGTTTGATCAAACCTTAGTCTTTGGTAAATCATTTGCTCGAGTAAGTGTTAGTCAAACTTTGGTCAAACAAGGACAAATTGATACATAATTTGAGAAAAAGGACAGATTGGTATATAAATTGGGGGGAGGGATAAAAAGGTAAAAAAAATTGAAAACAAGGGCAAAATGGTCAATCAACCCTTGTTTCTTTGGCTTTCAAGGATATATTTCCTCCCCTTAGTTGTTCTTTCCCTCCAAATAGATTATATATGGTCACCATCTGGCTCCTAATATAGATCACTACTCCTAATATAAGTGGGCATATTAACGCTTAATAATTTAAAAAGTTTAGTAGAAGAAAAGTCTCAAGAAATATGTTTACCTTTCGATAAGATCCCTTTCTTTCTACAGTTACCAACTAGTTAATACTTATATCAATCATGTTTTACCTCTCTAGGTAAAAACCTGGAAAAGACAGTCAAAGTGTTGGTAAAATACTATTATGAAATACAAAGCTGAAAGCATTTATTAAATGTAGTCAAATTATAAAATACAATGTACTTGCTAATTAATATGTTCATTGTCTCTAGCCTGTAAGATGATTTTTCAGTTATCCAAGATGCAAATACAAACATTTTCTTTTGGTATTTGCTATGAACTAACAGGCACATGATGGGAGAACTGTCAGGTTTGACTGTAAAAGAATTACAGACTTTGGAGAACAAACTGGAAATTGGCCTTCGTGGTATACGTGAGAAAAAGGTTTGAATTTTCCATCCAAAATGTGGTGCTCCATTTTTTAAATTCAATATATGATACTTGACATAAGATTGACTTATGCAGGACCAACTTTTAATGGACGAAATATATGAACTGCATCAAAAGGTCAGTCAAGAAACAGAAAACTACTAAAAGGGTTGTATGAAGCTTACACTATGTGGGTCTATAATAGGCAGCCTCATCTTGCATTTGCAAGAGGCTAATTCCACAACTTAGACACAACACAACCATTGGTGATTTTACTATATTACATTAAATAAATATTTCTTTTTATTTTCTGCAGGGAAACCTCATTCACCAAGAAAATATGGAACTGTATAAGAAGGTAAACCTAATTCGTCAAGAAAACATGGAATTGAAAAAGAAGGTATTGGTTTGGATAGCACGACAAACTAAAATTATCTCCTAAAACTAAAAGATCCATTTCTTAAATAAGTGCATCCTTGCAAGTAATTTTATTCTGAACTTTAAAAGAGTTTCACTAACCAGGTCAATGGAACAAGAGATGGGAATGGAACAAACAGAAATTCTGTTCTCACAAGTGGTCTGGGCACAGGAGAGGAATTCCAAGTTCCACTGAATCTGCAGCTAAGTCAGCCACAGCAACAAAACTCAGAGGCACCTTCAGGAGCTACAAAATTGGGGTAGGATCTCATTTAGCTGTTCGATCTTTAAATCATGACAAGAGCAAAAATCTTGATATAAGATTCACTTTGGTTGCTGCAGCAGATTGCAACTACGTTGATGCATCTCAAGGAGATGAATCGTTATTGGTTGCTGTCAAGAAAATAGGCTTAGATTTGAGTTTTATTCTTTTCTATTAATGATGTGACATATGGGCCACAACCATTCAAATCAAAGGTTTTAATATGCAATTATCAATTCAAGCAACTCTGGTATGTATGATAAGCAAGTAAAAAATCCTATGTAAAGTCAATATTCATAAATTAAGAAAATTTACAAATTACACAGATGAATAATGCATTTTACTTTGTTAACTGAATTTAAAATTATTCCTGTTCTTCAAATGAGAAAACTGTCAGAGTAATTAGTAATATGAGACAAAATTTTATAACATTCAAATCAACGGTTATAATTTGCAATTATCAAGTCAAGCAACTCTCGTATGTATGATAAACAAATGCAAAATCTTATGTAAATTCAATATTCAATAAATTAAGAAATTTTACAAATTAGAAGATGAGTGATGCATTTTAATTTTTTTTAACAGAATTAAAAACTATTACTGTTCTTCAAATGGGAGTGATCCTCCTTTTTTACTTAGGGAGCATAGTTTCTCTCCCGGTGTAGATGAAGTTTCTATCTGGCTGAAAACTCGTGACATTGTTCTTCATGATTTAAATCACAATTTGAATCCTGCCCAAATATGCATGAAAGTTCAGGCTGATCATGATGCTGTTCTTCCTGACTCTTTTGCTGTTGGTGATTCAGTATATTTTAAATTACAGCCTTACCGTTTGAAGTCATTGGCTAAGAGGATCAATAAGAAGCTTAGTCCTCATTTTTATGGTCCTTATATGGTATTGGAGAGGATTGGAGAGGCTGCATATCTTCTGGACCTACCTCCAACTAGTAGAGTCCACTCCGTATTTCATACTTCCCATTTTAAGAAGGTTGTTTCTCCTTCTGCAAATATCCAGGCTCTACCTCCTATGTTGAAGGGTTGATCTTGAAGATCTAATTGCTAGGTGCAAGTCTGCTTCCAGTACCACCAAAGTGCTACTCAAATGGAAACACCTACCTTCCTTTGAAAACACATGGGAAGAAAAGAATATTCCAGTCATTCAGGGAAGGCAATTTGCGCACCAGCTGCTGATGTGGATAATAGAATGGGTAGGAATGAGGAAAGCCTTGGAAGTTAAATAGGAAGGGAGCACATTTGGTAGGTTTATCATGGAATTGAGGGTTGTTTAGGAGCCAGAGCTCCTCAAATTTCTCTGATAGTTCATCTTCTGGGTTCATATCGTTTACTGTTTCTTGCACATCATCTTTCGTTGTTATCCTTCTTGTTTTCTGGAATTGGTGGCTGTAATTCTATATATTACCAGTAATATACCAGTGTCTCAGTTTCAGTTTCATCCGAATTTTCCCCTCTGATATTAGTTGATTGTATCAACTATATGCAATCTAGCAGTTTAACTTCTATTGTAAAATAAAGAAAAATCACCACTTTGGCATTGAAACTTCATTTTAAAACTGACATTTGCAGTCATGGCTAAGCAGAACTGCCATGGTTGTAACAAGGCATTTACAGCCACACTAAGGAATTCGTACTGTAAGTTAATGCCACACCAGTAACATAATAATTAGCAAGATGTTCAATTAAGAAGAAATAAGTCATTGCTATATAAAATGTTATAAAGTCATTTTAAAGCCTTACTTGGCCTATTAGCCTAGTATAAGTCAAATTGTAGGCATGACCTAGCCTATATTTAAAAATTAAAAGGCCCAGCATAGGCCTATTAGGCTTTCAAGAATTAGAAAAAATAAATAAAATAATAAATAGGCCGGCATGTAAGCTTGTACAGCTAGGCCTGTGTCCTTTTCTAAACAGGCTTTAAGGCCTAAGCCTATCCTCACAATGGTGGGAGCCCCGTGCACTGCTGACCATCCTTTATTTTATATTGTTTAAAATCAGACAACTGTTACGAAACAAGAATCAGATATTCAGTTTTAGTATTTAAAAGGAAAAAGAAATCACCCTGCCAAATATCGTCCGTATAGTTTAAACCCGCGTTGCAGATACCTCTTCCATTAAAAAGAACCTTGCTTCATCAGCACAACCTATATCCAGAAAACTAGACTCACTAAGATTCAAATAATATCTTCAAGCATGAAGAGAAAACAAAAAGAATGACTAATATTGTAGTTTATCTGCGGAAAAATTGACCCATCACCACAATCAAACAACGTATTCCATATCAGCAGCACTAGAATGAAACTAAGGCAAACTTTTTGCAGAATCTGTTTCAACAAAAAAAAAAAACTGTTGTTATCAAAAAAAAAAAAAAAAAAAAAAAAAAACTGATGTTGTGACATTAATATTCAGAAAGTTCAGCAACTGCATACTAACAACAGAGATCCAGATTTAGTCTACTATCAATATGATCATTACTGAAATGGTTTGCAAATAACCAGTCCACTCAACCAGATTCAGATCAAGAACAAAATGCAATACATATTCAATTAATTGCTAATTTCAGGATGAAAAAAGTTGGTAAAGGGTAAGATGCACTACAGAGGGCGCATGTAAGAGACAGAAGCACAAATACAAAGCAAGGTGTTCAAATGCCAGTCATCCCCAGTTCAAAGAAATAAAATGGAGGTATTTTAAACTAGAATTTTGCTAGAAATATGAAATATATACATGATCACGTCAAATAAATAGTGATACACATTCTATCATGAAAAATCTTTTAACATGTTAATGGCCTCAGTTTGGTTTTCAAAACATGGTTTCTTTACAAGAGTTGTATTTATTATTCCAAATTGATGTGTTTCTCCTGTCTTTGTTTTGTGCTTTTTTTTTGGTGCCTCATAAAAGGATGATATCATTTTATTGATGAAAAAAGAATAATTAAAATATAGGAGACAGTAAAACAAGGAGAGGAAGTAAAGGAAAATAAAACGAAAACAGCAAGCAAGGGGGCTCAAAAACAGGAGGAAGACAGCCTAACAATAAGAAAGGAAGTGTAGAAGAGACTAGCGCATCTCAAAAAAGAAAATGCAATGTTGTAAACATAGAAGTGAAAATTCATCAAGAAAAAATCGTCAATACATAATTGAAGATGAAGAATATGAAGACCATTCCGTATAAGCAAAAAGACCCCGAAAATATCTCATTTTCTCCCTTCCAGTTTTGCTTTGCCAGTTCCAATTTTTTGCCAGA
The DNA here is from genome assembly GCF_033153095.1 of Gastrolobium bilobum. Lineage (NCBI taxonomy): Eukaryota > Viridiplantae > Streptophyta > Magnoliopsida > Fabales > Fabaceae > Gastrolobium > Gastrolobium bilobum. The sequence goes on along the minus strand of NW_026895853.1, from coordinate 157,423 downwards.
TGGTAACTGACATTGACAATGGAAGCTATGAACATTATATGATTTTTAAATTCAACATTATGAAGGTTATCTATTGTGGTTATACAGTATGATTTATGTAGTACTAAATATAAGGGAAGAAATTTCAAGAATTAAAAGCAAAGAACCCGCACTGAATACAAACCCAATTCCAGCTACCAATTTTAAGTTAAATCTGTGACAAAACTAATATAAAAACCATTCATGTACCTTCATTTAACAACTTGAACTTTTGGGTTAGTTAATTCATGATATAATATTAAAGCTTTTATAACCAAATCGTCTATAATTTGATCCTTACCGCCCCCATTGTAATAAAAAATAGAACTTTAGCGCAAAGTATGTGGATTTAAGCCCAAAGGGCTCTTAATTGAGGAGGTTCTTAGAGATGTAATATGAACATCATTTATGTGTCTTCACCTAACACCTTAATTTTTTTAAATAGTTGGTTTATGACAAAATCATTTTCTTAAAAACTAGTTACATTTTTTTTTCTATCTAATAACCAATGGCAGCATAGCTAAATAAAAAAAGGTTTTTGCTTAAAATTACCCAAAATGAAATGAGCAGGTGTGAGCTAAAACAAAACATATTTTACCTAGACATTCCTAACATTAATAACAACCACATCAGCTGCTAATATGGCCATTGATCATTCTCAAGGGACCTATAGCATTTCATAAATTGAAAACAATAAATCATGCGACAAGAAGTAAACTGATCTACAAGGACAAAGTAATTTAGTGGAAAGTTTCACCTTTGAAATATTATTTTATGATTAAAAATTTCATAATTTTATCATTAGTCCCGAGTAGATTATTACAAGAAAATCTCTAAAGCATCATGAAAACTGATTCTTCACAGCCTAACAGGTCATAACATGTTTCCACATACATGAAAACCCACATATACAATTAATTATTTCAAAAACACCAAGAAAATTAATAAAAAATTTAATAACAAAACCAAGAAATATAAGGAGGAGGATGCACAATCACAAATAACCTCTTAGTGGCACATCAGAACTTGTCCGAAAATATCCAAACACCCTATTACAAAGTCCAAGTAAAAAGTTGTTGGCCTCATGACAAAAGGAAACATTCTGGCGTCAGAATACGCATCCATCATAGTTCATCAGGTCTACAATATCAATTTCTGAAGTTCATTGAATCATGATCAATATGAATTATAGTTATAGGTTGTTGTTTTACATATATATCAATGAGAGGTCACGGGTTTTAAAAAGAGGGTGAACCAGAGCAGTGGTAAAGTTGTTCCTTTGTGACTGAAAGGTCACGGGTTCGAATCCGGAAAACAGTCACTTTACAATTACTTGTAAAGGTAAAGCTACATACAAGGATTGCTCTCACCCCACACTCGCTAGTCGGGTTAATTGGGGAGTGATTTTTTAAAAAAAGGGTCAACCGGCGCAGTGACAAAGCTGTTCTTTCACGACTGAAAGGTCATGGGTTTGAATCCACGAAACAGCCTTTAACAGCCTTTTTGCAATTATGCAAGGGTAAAGCTGCGTACAAGGATTACCTCCACCCCACACTCGCTAGTCGGGTTTAACGGGGAGTGGTTTTTTTTTTTTATATATCAATAAGAGACTCTTCTTTGTAGCAGCACTTTTATAATTCACCCCTTCAATCTTCATCATTTATCACAATCCTAAAATACACCATTTGACCTTCATAAATCACTACTTTTTCCCTAGCCACATACTTATTAATCTCGGATAGCGGCGCGTAGCGGCTGACCCTCCAAACTGCTATAGTACTATAGCGGGTAGCACTACAACGCTACTATGCAAAGTGTACCTAAGTGATACACTAAATTGTACTACACAAGTATAAAACTTAAAATATGAAAATGTGACATAAAAAACAAATTTGAAGGATCTCAAACTCAAATATAAATGATTTCAAACATTAAAATTCAAATCATAAGCAAATTGAAGGAATTAAAGTCTCAGATAATGTAACACAACAAAATAAAGTGGCAAAATTAATCAAAATTCAAACTGCCACTTAAGTAAAATGTCAAAATCAAAGAACTTAAGGAACTAATCATAATTGAAATCAGCAACATCCAAATCTTTATCTTCACTTTCACTTGTATCTAAGTTGTAAATCTCTTCCTTCTATGACGAGAAGACTTTTGCATAAACTACTGTAGCGGCGCAATAGCGCCGCAATTCACGCTACATCTGCTACACTTTGCCTGACCATCGTGGCACGATCTATGGCGGGCGGCCATTGCACCGCAACGCAACTCCGCTATAGTGCACTAAGATGGGGCTATTCACAAGTATGCCTAGCCATTGACCATTTTATTTCTATTCAAAACATTTCTTAAAAAACTTTGGCCTTTGGTTCAGGCCAAAAATCTTCAGTAATATTTTCTCAAAATCAGCAACTGCTTGTCTTCAAATCCTTGTGCATTTATCAATAAAATAGTATACATGCTCTAAGACCACTCTCCTACAATCCTGAATGGCATATCCTCGGTCTGAAACCCTAAACGTGCATAAAGAAAGCAAAATATGCTGTATTGTCCTACAGCACCCGTATTTTTAACAAAATACCCATTGTGTTAAATCAAAATACATCCTCCATTGCTCAATCAAGCCTCATGCAAATTGTACACTACATGGGACTAGCCAAAATTATTGTTCCAACATGAAAACCCTTCAAATGAGTAGGTCAAGGCATATTTGAAGATTCATGAGATTTATCTTAAACCTATTTTTTTTCTAAAATAGGGATAAGTTTTGCAGGTTGATTTGTTCCATCTTCAATTCAAATTGCTTTCCCCACATCATCAAAAACAACAAAAGTCACAAACCCTTATCCAGTAAGATAAAGAAATATCAAATTATGTTCAATAAGAATATACACTCAATTAAAATAAAAAACTGCTAGAAAATTGCATTTTGGATTTTGGGAATATAGATCACAGTATTGCACAATGGTCATTGTATAAGGAGAGGAACCACAGATAAAATCCAGGTAGCCATCAATAAAACTATATGCACATTCTTTTTGAAGTTATCAATTTAGCATTACCTTTTTCTATTCCATGGCTTTATTTTATTAGCTTATTACCCTCACCGTGTTTAAAAATTTGATAATAAATAGCTCAAAATGCGAAAACGCTTATAGAACAAACCTCATGGAACGAAGCACAAACTTTATTTGATTTTTAACCTAATGGAGTGAATGAGACCAAGGAAAGTATTCACCGACATGGTTCACATTTCAGTGAGAAAAATAGAACGACAACACGGGAGAAAAAAAGCAAGCGCATTCGACAGCGCATTCATTATTAGAAATAATGAAAGCAGCCAATCAACAAAATACGATCAGTTTCTCGTATTTACCGGAGATCGAATCGGCCTTCTCCGTCCAAAACGATCTACTGTTTCCGTAAAGACCATTAAAAAGCAACCTACATTGCAAGATAATGCACAGGTAAATGCAAAACACGAAGAAACACCATATGATATTAATACCACAACAATATTGAAAAAAAAATTCATATAATTCGTTATAAAATATCCGAACAACGAGAAATCTTACAATATAGTTTCTGCAGCAATGTCGGTGCCGTAAGATTGCAGGTTTTCTTGGATTTTCAACTATCTTGGATTTTTACAATATAGCTTCTACGAACGTAAGTTCGAGGAACCGTGGAATCTTTGAGTAGCGAAGTAACAAAAAATGAAGCAAGAATGCAAGTACGGACACGAACTTCACGAAGAAGATCGCAGTTCCCGCCGGTAAGCTGAGAATCGAATTCCATTGATGAATCGGATAGAGTGATGAAACGAACCATGGAAGATTGAATGAGAGATCTGTGTCGGAGAATTCCCATACAAATGGCGAGCCTGTGCGTTCTTGCAGGTACAGAGAGAGAGAGAGAGAATGCGGAGTTTGGGCTCAGGAAAAATATCTGGAGCAATTGGGGATTTAAAAAAGTAATTGTAAGGGCTCCAACCGCTTTAATTATTTTTGTTTAGTTTTTTGAGGAACCCACTTTAATTGTTAAAATTTAATCGAGCTGATGTAACTTAAGTTGTAATCATCAACTGGTGCCTTTTGTTAACCTTTATTATTATTATTTTCTTTGCAAAATTCTTGGGTTTCGGATTTTTCCTCAAACTGCTCTTTTTATATGCCTTTGTAGGAATCAGTTTCATCTTGACAAGCGGGAAATGTGTTATATAGGAATTAGTCATTTCATTCTTATGAGATAATTTTAATTATTAATTATTAAATTAATAAGTAGTGACAAAAAAATAACTATATTACTAAATGGTTAAAATTGTCTCAAATTGTTATAAAAAAAAAAAAATTGTCTCAAATAACTTGGATCATGTTAAATTATATATGAGAAAATCCATTCTCAGTACATTAAGGTTGTGCATGACAGTATTCTTGCCATCAGTATTTTTTTTTAATTTATGTTCCTGGGAACAGAAATGGATAGAAAACTCGTTTGGTAAAATCGGTTTATTTTTTTATTTCCGGGATGAACCGGTTTAATTTTTGTGCTGGAGAACAAATTGAGATAATAAAAAAAAAATTGTTTTTTTGTTCTCAGGCACAAAATAAGAAACATTTATCTTTCTCAATCACTCACCACCTCTACCATCATCACCACCACCGCCGTCATCCCAACACGACCACCGACACCGTCGTCACCGCTATCGTCATACCACTAGTGTCGTCTTCACCACCACCACCTCCACACATCACTATCACCATGCCACTGTCACCACCACCACCACAACCACCACCACCACCGTCACCACCACCATCATTGCAACCACTGTCGTCACCGCCACCATTGTCATCACCACGTCATTGCCACCAACACCATCACCACGACTACCACCACCACAATGCCACTGCTACGATCACCACCATTGTCACCAACCACCACTACCATTGTCGCAGCCACTACCGTCGCCATCGTCGCCACCAACCGCCACCACCATCGTCATAGCCACTACTACAGTCACCATGACACCGCCACCATCACCACCACCACCACCACCACCATTGTCGCCGCCACCAACCACAATTCCTACCACTATCGCCGTCGCTGCCACCATTACCACCGCCATCGTCCCAGCCACTGCCGTCACAACCACCACCACCACTATCATCACCATGTCACTACCGTACCGCCGCCGCCACCACCACCACCATGCCACCCCCGCCACCACCACCACAATCACACCATATGGAAAGGAAAGTGATAATCTAATTTTTTTTATAGTTAATAGAGATTATTTTTTATTATATTTTTTGTTGTGTTATCAAACACAAATTTTTTTCTCGAAATAAAAATAGAACATGTTATCAAATACATTTTTTTTTTCAGAAATTGTTCCAAGGCACAGAAATAGAAAAGAATTATTTCTTTTCAGAAATAGTGCTAAAAAATAAAATAGTTGTCATGCCCATCCTAAAATTATCTTGAATCATATATTATTGTTGATTTCAAAAAGATTCCCAATTGTTTGATTTGGGCAATATGATAAGAATTATTTTGCTAGGCATTGGCTCTCAATTTTATTTTTCTTTTTTCATAAAAAACGGATTTGCATATTCTTTTTAAAATTTTTAATTTGACCTCATCATGTTATTCGCTACTCATTTAAGGAACCATCAACATTTACCAAAGAAAAATGCCACCAACAACAAGAGCTTAACTGCGCTATTGAAGCCCATGACTTCGGTTAGATTATACTTTTTCTTTGTTGGGCCAATGGAATCATTCTATGACAAACCTACTAATGTATGATAAGGAGAGCATACAAAATTTTTAAGCCCAATCCACCCATTTTCTGATGACCAAAAAAAATAAAAAGAAAACCTCTCGTTCTGCACAAACGAGAAACAACCGGTCTCGGATAAGCACCTCATTTCCTTGTCCTGAAAAACCTAAGCTACTTGTTACCTGACTCACCTTTCTCTCTCTCACTCCCCTGAAAATATCAGTCACTGCGCCTTCTAACCTTCTTCGTGGAACCCCTCAACTTGGAGGTGAAAACGGTTCTTATTTATTCTTTTTTACTTTTCTACCATATCTTATATTTTATAGCATGAGGAGGGTTTGAGTAGTAACCATTAAGTGTTGCAAGTTTGGTAAAAGCAATGGATTTGGTGGCACCCCATGAACAGTTTTGCTCATTTCACCACTTTAATAGAGGTGGCGCAAGAACATGCAGTTTCAAAGGTAGGGTTTTGGATAACACTGTACCTCGGCCTTTCGTTCTATCTGCTGATAGTGTTAGTCAGTTTAGAAAACTGAAGGGCTCTAGGTCCAAAAAGTATTTGGGCAATCGCGTTTTTGCCGTTTCGAAGTTCGAAACTTCTGGTTTGAATGGTAATGGTAAATTGCAACATTTTGGAAGAACCCCAAACAGGGATTGGAATGGCATGGAATCGTCGACAAATGGGGTCAACGATTCCCGGAATATGGATGAGTTTGAGAGTAATTATCATCTCCGCAAGTTGGTTAGAAATGGGCAATTGGAGGAAGGGTTTATGCTTCTGGAGCGCATGATTTACCTAGGTAATATCCCTGATGTCATTGCTTGCACCGGCTTGATTCGCGGGTTTTGTAGGGCTGGCATGACTAAGAAGGCAACAAGAATCATGGAGATTTTGGAGGATTCTGGTGCTGTTCCTGATTTGATAACTTACAATGTTTTGATTGGTGGTTATTGCAAATCAGGGGAGATAAATAAAGCATTGGAGCTTTTGGAACGCATGAGTGTTGCTCCAGATGTTGTTACTTATAATACGATTTTGCGTAGTTTGTGTGATAGTGGGAAATTGAACCAAGCGATGGAAGTCCTTGACAGGCAGCTGCAAAGGGAGTGTTATCCTGATGTAATTACTTACACTATATTGATTGAAGCAACTTGTAAGGAAAGTGGAGTTGGTCAGGCAATGAAGCTGTTAGATGAGATGAGGAGCAAAGGATGCAAACCTGATGTGGTTACTTTCAATGTTCTTATCAATGGTATTTGCAAGGAAGGTAGGTTGGATGAAGCAATTAAATTTTTAAATAACATGCCATCCTATGGTTGTCAACCTAATGTGATTACCCATAATATTATTTTGCGAACCATGTGTAGCACTGGAAGATGGATGGATGCTGAGAAGCTACTAAGTGACATGCTTCGTAAGGGTTGTTCCCCTAGTGTTGTTACTTTCAATATCTTGATTAACTTCTTGTGCCGGAAAGGCTTACTGGGTAGAGCCATCAATATCTTGGAGAAGATGCCAAAGCACGGTTGTACTCCGAATTCCTTGAGTTACAATCCATTGCTTCATGGGTTTTGTCAAGAAAAAAAGATGGATAGAGCAATTGAGTATTTGGAAATAATGGTATCTAGGGGTTGTTACCCGGATATAGTGACCTATAATACTTTGCTTACAGCACTATGCAAAGATGGGAAGGTGGATGTTGCAGTTGAGATACTGAATCAACTAAATAGCAAGGGCTGCTCTCCTGTTTTAATTACTTATAATACAGTTATTGCTGGGCTTTCAAAGACAGGAAAAACAGAGTGCGCTGTGGAACTCTTGGAAGAGATGTGCAGAAAGGGTCTTAAACCTGATATAATTACGTACTCTTCACTGCTTGGGGGACTTAGTCGTGAAGGAAAGGTTGATGAGGCTCTCAAAATTTTCCATGACTTGGAAGGATTAGGTATTAGGCCCAATGCTGTCGCTTACAACTCAATCATGTTCGGACTCTGTAAGTCTCAGCAAACTAGTCATGCCATTGATTTTCTGGATCATATGATAGCAAAAGGATGCAAACCTACTGAAGCTACTTATACCATTCTTATAGAAGGCATTGCTAATGAAGGATTAGCTGAGGAGGCTTTGGATTTGTTGAATGAGTTGTGCTCCAGAGGATTTATGAAGAAAAGTTCGGCTGAAAAGGTAGCAGTAAAGATGTAGGATAAATTGCATTTTTGCTTTATACTCCTAGATGAACCCAAAATAACTATTTTGGGATAAAGGTGATCTTAATGATGATGACCCCTAGGTGGCTATGTAATATTTGTGCACTTAAATTTTGTTAGCCTCCTTATGTTAGCGACTTCTTTTGGATTTTAAATTATTATTTTGAGGAGGAAATGCTCGCCAATTTTATAAAATTTAATCCAGACATGTTTATTTCTAATTTATATTGCATACTGCTTGGTCGTTAGTATGGACTAATCTTGTTTCACGCCTTTTCTGGGCGTCCATGGAGACAATTTTCGTATCTCATCATGCAAGATATTTTAAGGATGATAATTGCTTGACTGCAAATTGTGATATGATTGATTTTAAAAAGCAATTTCATACGTTTTATTCTTTTGTTTAGAAAAATTTATTTTTCAGCAAATGGATATAAGTATATAAACTGTTGTAAAATGAAACAATGATTTATCAGTGGGTCTGGGTTTTATCATAGAGTATTAGTGTTACCAAATATATACAAGTCAATATAATTGGATGCTTTATTGTTTTATGATAGGAAACTAGATCAGAATTATAAGAAAGATGGAACAATTTGAGTTATATTTCATTTGCTGTACTGATATCAGAGGAATATGATTGACAAGGGGTCTAAATTGTTTTAGATAGATGAACAAAAACATAATAGTACACAGATAGCTCCGGCAATTTAGAACCTTAAAATTTTCATGATTGATTGTTGTTTAGCTGACCCATCTTCTTGGACTTACATTGCACATAAATTCCTTGTCTGTTGTCCCTCAAAGCTTTCAAGACAGCTTTCAAGAGTTCCACTTTGGAATTAATTACTTTACCGGCTATTTCCAACTTCAGAGTCAACCCTTTTGAAATTTGCTCCAATATCTCCAAGTTCCTCCAATGAATCTAAACCAAGCACCACATCTGATCCTCTAAGGTCAAATAAAAAGAAATTAGGAATGATGTACCCCCTTGCATCTTTGTCAGCATCTCTGGATACTCCTTTACATTTGATTCTATGCCCTCCTCCCACTTCTACAAAACAAGCTTGGGTATTGGACATGGGTAGTTTCTAGCTCTTTCACAACCTCATCGGTTATGAAATTGTTTCAGGCACCAAAGTCAATCAACAGAGCTACTTCCTTTCCTTTAATTTCCCTCCACAACTTTAAATTTTATTTGATAACATGGTGAAATCTTATGAATTTTAGAATTGTGCAGAAGGAATCCAAAATTTGTGGAATAAAAATATATCCGGAAATCTACCCCATAAAAAATAAAACGAAAAAATCCCTGCAAATTTTATGCACAGAAAACCTTAAAGCTAAATACAGTTTGTTTCAGATCAGCTTGTCCTAATTGCATGGTTGTTGGTGAGGCGCAAGGGTGGATGTGTATTGTTGTGTGTTTATCTATAGTTATTAGTGTAGCAGCATTGATTGGACAGAAAATATTCATTGCCAACCTTCATTTGTCTCTTAGGTAGTGTTTGGTTGAGGTGAAATTTTTTAATACTGGGAAAATGTAAATACTAGAGATCTGCAGAAAAAGTGAGTTAGATAGGAAAGTTTTAAAAAAGTTGTTTGGTTGGACAAAATTTTACCAGGAAAATTGAATTAAATTTCTGAATGTGTGTTTGGTTGAAGATAAAATATTGATGGGAAAACTTAATAAAATTACAAAACTATCCTTTTAAAAAAACTTGTCAGCTATGCATATGCATCCTGTTAGAATTACTACACCATGATCCACAGCATCGACAAGCCATGTAACTTCAGTCCCTTTTTTATCTCCTCTTCTACAACCATAGTTGCAAGACCCACAGTAATGATGTTCTGATGAATTTCTAGGCACATAATCAACTTGAAGACCAAGATTCTTACAACCTTTTCGGAGAACTTGATTTTGGAGCCCTTCCTCCACACATTTATCTGTTACACCAATCCTTTTACACACCATGTCCATGGCAGAAAGATATTCATAGCCTGAAAAGAGTGATAGCTTGTGGTCCTCTGCCCATTCCTTAAGCACACAATTTGGTGTTCTAATAGATGCAGCCCAATTAACAGCAGAACCACCACCCACAGGCAGACTCAAGTGAATCGAAGTCAAACTGGTGTTCGAATTTGGGGTACAGCTGGGATTAACAGGGGTAAACTTGTCTTATTTTTCATCTTCACTTTCCATCAAAACGGATTTCTCAACAATACCATGGTGGGAGAGGGCAAGTGAATCCGTGATTTTCATCCATTTTTCACTTTGATCTCGATGGCTGGGCAAGGAGGAATTATGGATAAGGGAAACGCTGTCCTCAACCAAACGTGGTATTTTAGGAAACCCACTTACACTTAGATGGGATTATTTTGATATGTCCCGAACCAAACACTGCCTTATTTATTATGCGATGGACGCATGGCTGTTGATTGCTACGTTTAGTTTTGCATTTATTTCTTAATGAGCGGGAGCAAGGTTGTCCTTGTACCATATCTATCCGAGTGATTAATTTGCTGCAGTATACTGCACATTGTCGTGTGGCAGTTGCTTTTGTTTGTGACAAAATAAAACAAGACAACATCCACGTATGGAAGGGGGATTTGTGTGGCAGTTTAACTATTTTTCTTTCAGCCAAGTTGATGCTGTTGATTCATTGAACATCATATGACAAATTTTTCTTTAAACGGCTACATGCCACGAGCGGTAAGGAAGACTAGATTTGAATGGTTGATGTAATTTCTAGCAGCATGAGATGCTGATCGAAAGTATAATAGGTGCTTGGTAAATTGGTATTTTTTTATTTATTTCAAGTGAAGCAGTGAACGAGGATTTACGATATCGAGGTGTCTAATATCTTAGTGATTCGACGGTGTTTTGGACCGGCCAAATAACTTTGCCCAGCTAGCACAATGGCTGCCTGGAGTATGCACGTTTGGTAGAGGGAAAAAAAAAATTATTCGAAAATCTCAATTTTTAGAAATATGATAAAAACATTCAGTTTACGATAATATTCAAAAATTAAAAATTTAGAAAAATTCAGTTTTCCGAAAATCTTACAAAATACCCCCTATCAAATGCCAAATTATACTTTGCACGCTAAGAGGGAATATTCCTTATAGGGTTTAACTTCACCAATGGATCATCTTCTTCGTCATCTAAATTTGGGAAAAATGGTGGTCTGGCCTTTATATTTCTCTATCTCTTTTTTCTTTTCTCTCATCTCTTCCCTTCTGGTACATGTGAGTCCGGAGTATTGAATATTTTTTCCTAAACTTGTTATTATCATGTCAAATTCCTGGAGCGCTGAATATTTTCTCCTAAACTTGTTATTATTATGCCAAATTCCCATTATGGCCATAATCGAGTTCAACACACCTACCTCTTTCAGTCTCAGCTAACTTAGCTGAAGCAGTACGATGGTTCTCAAGAACTTTAGTGTATACTACTATTTCCTTTATCATCATCATCAAATAAACATATTTCACCCTATTCGAAAAACAAACCTCCATTACTACTTTCTGACTAGTTTACATGGGCAAATGGATCGAATCTTAGGTGAAATTGGCAAAGGAATGGCGGGGGATCTTGTCTCCTATTATAAAGATAAATATGTGGGTCTTTTTAGTTTTATTTTTATTTTTAATATAAAAAATGAATTCCACATATTTATTTTTATGACATAAGATAAAATATCTGTAATAATATGAAAAAATATTTTTCCTAAGAAATAATAGGCTTCACACTTGGGGATACAAAATTCTCTTCTTCTTCTTTTTTCTTCAAGTGGTAGGTGAGGGTTATAGCATATTAAACAAGGGCCATGTTTTTTTCATATTACATGAGTTAACATTGTCTCACACAGTGGCGGATTCAGAAAATTATTGAAGGGTGGACACTTAATAATTTCAAGTACATATAGATTTGGGTCTGGTATTGAACGCGACTTGTGAGCAGCTGCCGACTAACTAGGTCTGGTTTAGATCTAGATCTGGACGGATTGCGACTCAACTGGATCAATGATAGAGGAAGAAGCAAATGTTCTAACTTCCAATAACGGAGATTGAGATTTGAGAGGAGATGAATCAGTATGTATATGCAAACGATGTGTCTGGAATAGAGCTCTCTGCGGTTAGGTTTGAATAATGAAGGTGGAGGAGAAAAAAAACTCACGGAAAAATAAAATAAAATGAGGAAAATTAAAGGGGTAGGATATCGTAACTACCAACTAGGGTTACTACAAATGTTACTACCAATCAATTCTACCGTTAGATCGATTCTGTTGATCAAATATTATATTTATTTTCATCTTTGTATGGTTATGATCTCCATATTTAATGTAAAAGCATTAAATATGAGAAATTATAATCATACAAAGGTGAAAATAAATATAAAGTATTAAATATGGAGAATCATAATTATATAAAGACGAAAATAAATATAACTGTTGGATCAACATAATTGATCTAACGATGAAATTGATTGGTAGTAACCCTAATTGGTTGTTATAATATCTACCCAAAATTAAATTGAAAAAATTTGAATTTTAAGATAAGAGTATTTTCATATTTTTACATCATATTTTAAGGGTGGACACTTGTCACCATTCTCTAATACTTAGATCCGTCTTTGGTCTCACATAGAGACATAATTAGGTGGATCTCAATTCTAAAAAAAAGAAATATTGGCTCGATTTTCGACAAGTGTTACATGAGATAAAAAAATTTATGTAACATAAAAAAAAACATTTCTCCTTAAACAATTACTGAAATTGGACGGTGGGAAGAAAAGTCTTGGATGTCCATGATTGAAATCTTACATGTACCAAACACATGCATCGAACCAAAATACTCAAACTTACACTGAAACCAAATATGTCTTCTTTTTTTGCTGATAGCATACAGCGACAACCAAAAAAAAAAACAGAAAGGACTGCACATCTTCATTGAATGACATCTTAGATGTCCGATGAAGATATCAGATTATGTTCAATAATTGGTTTTTTGTTTTTTTGTCGTATCATCAATGAATAGTAGATGAACAGGACTACAGGAGTTATCAACTTGCCGATGACCAGGTCACATTTTGAAATGGTGGGCCTTATTAAACTTCGGCTATCACACAAGGCCTAAAAACCATGCCACACTTGGTTTATAATAACATGGAGTGGACAAACGTCGTAATTGCGTAAGCCCACCGTGTTATATATGGCACAAGTTCTCTATCCTACGAATATTCTCTTTCATAACCTCCAAAAAGTTGCCCCACCCGACGTTATCAAACATATTAGGTCTCTTTCTTGTACAAATAAGAATCTAAGATTATAGCAACCCCATCCACCGGCAATTTTTAATTACAAGAACCAATATCGAAACATTCCCTAGCCGGAATGGTGATCCACACTATTGGTTAATTTAAAGCAACTAGCAAGAATGTGTTCATAATCCGTAAAAGGGTTTGGATTGGATAGAAAATTATGGTCTGTGGTTCTTCGGTTTGAGATAATATAGTAATAATCACACTTAATTAGTATCCGCATATGTTCCATTTAAATAGTTATAGTCTGAAAACTTCTTTTTACTTTTTGACTAGGTAGTACTAGTATGAAAACTTGAAAACATATTTTTTGAAAACTTTTTTTTATGGGAATTACTATTCTTTACTATCATTAACCTAAGGGCATTGAATAAGAAAGAAATGGTATGTTTGAATTTTATGCTCCAAAATAGTTTTTTGACTTAAAAAATTATATTTGATAATGCATGTTTTATAAAAATAGTTCTAAAAATTATAAATTTTTTAGTTTTTAGAATCAAATTTAAAGAACATAATTCAATATTGTTTTTATGTTGTGTTTTGACTTTTAACTATAATAATTTTTTTTACAAAAATTACCTATTTTATTAACTATTCTACAAAATAATTTTAAGAAAAAAAATAAAACACAATCAAAGTAATTTTTTTGCGATGAACTATTTTGGGCATATTTGACTCTATTTCTATTTTTGTGTTTTTAATACTTATTTCGTAAAATCATTTTCAAAATAATTTTACGGATTAAAATTATTTTGCATATTTTATTGAAAATAAATTTAGAGGTTTTATAATGCTCCGGTGATAACAGTGATAGATGGAATGGCTCTGATGATAACCACGACTCTATGATAACATTAAAATGTACTTTTTTAAATATATATATATATATATATATATATATATATATATATATATAAAGAGTTTTATACTTCTCAAGTTGCTATAAATTTTTTTTTCCTGTCATCACTTATAATTATATATTTTTCAGGAATATATAGTCATAATATTAAAAATTATTTTTTTTTCATTATACGTTAGTCGACAACGCTCTAAAAAGAGATAAAAAATAATTTTTAATATTATAATTATGTACTTCTCGGAGTAAAAATATTTTTGGTGCATTATATGTAGGGGTGTAAATGGGCCAGGTTGGCCCAGCCTACGGCCCGGTCTACATTGAGCCCGGCTCAGGCCCGGCCTTTCAGAAAAGTAGAGTAAGCTTAGGCTTATAAAAAAACTATTTTAACTAATAGGCCATAGGTCAATTTTGTCAAGCCCGGCCTACAGCCTTGTAGGCTGGCCTATTTAATTTATTAAAATAAAATAATAAAATAATATTTATTTTATGTGGCAAAGACGCAAAGTACCAAATACTAATATCTCTTACTTTTTGTGCTATTTTATTTTATGAAAGGAAAACTTGTCTAATTTCTCCAAATTTTACATGCTGTTGCATCTTAATACCAAGGAGTAATGGGTACTTTGCTGGATTATGATGTTACTGATGAAGATCTTTCAATAATACTCTTATTTTTCTTGTCTTGATGGTGGTTTAAAGATTTTTAGATAAATGACATTCTCTTGTAGACTTTATTTCAGCTTCCGGTAATTGTATTTTTCTTATTTTCTCCATTTCTTTGACTCTATTCCTCTATGATATACATTCTAGAGCTGGGGTATTATGTTGATTATTTCTTGTTTGTCATTTTTTTCTTATGAGAAGTACTAGTGCATGTATGAATGAAACTTTCTTTGCTCTATACAATTATTTTTTTTGGTTAGTATCTGCAGTGGGAGGCCTACAAGGCCTGTAGGCCATGTCAGACTTTCTTATTTTTAAAAATGGGTCGGGCTTGGCCTACAAATAAAGTCTTTAATAGGCTAGTAGGCCAGATAGGCTGAATTTTTTTTGACATAGGCTTGGGCCAAAAAGGTCAAAGTCCAGTCCAGTCCAGCCCATTTACACTCCTAATCATATGTATCTAAATGGGTACATATTTTTTTCATATTTAGAAAAAAATCACCACTTTTTTTTTAAAAAAATTCTCCTTTTACGTAAAAGATATATCCAATTGAGAACATATAATGTACCAAAGTTTTGTTTCTCTGAAATATATAGTTATAAATAGTAACATAATTTTTATTTTTATTTTTTGGAGTAACAGGATAAATATAAAACCCGTATAAAAATATAAAACAATAAATAACTAAACAAATTTTGTCGTTATAGAGAAAACAAACGTCCCTCTCTTTCTACTTTGTGGTTCATGAGTAAACTGTCCTCCGCATACTCAGTTTTACTAAGAGAATGAAATTCTTACTACACCATTTACTTTATGAGATTCTCTTCATATCCAAAGAATCAATCTAAGAGGACAAAAAAAAATTATTTTGTTCGTGTATCATCACTTTCAAACCCATAAAGGGTTTTTTTTTTTTTTTTAATTATATTATTCTCTGCCGCACACTCAAAATCCTTAGCAAAATAAAAGTGGCCAACAAGAAAAGACCCAACCAACATTATTACTACACTGAAGTTTCGTTCCATGAAGCTATCTCAACGTCATGGAGAAAAGTTCGTCTCCTAGAAGCAAAACTGAAGGAGGGTTGCTTTCATGCTGGGGTTGTCTCAAATTGAAGCTTCCATGGTCGAAGAGAACAAACACTTACAAACCCGTTAGTGGTTTTAGGTATGACCCTTTAAGCTATGCTCAGAACTTTGACGAGGGTTGGGTGGAGGATGACCAGGAATATTTACGTCGTGGGTTCTCTGCTAGATTTGCAGCACCTTCAGCTAAATCGCCCAAGCAATGATAAGGTTGAAGCGTTGAAGGTCAGTTAATATATATTTGTATAAGAAACTTCACCTTTTAGAGCATTTATATAGAAATTGATTCAAGCTCTTTGTATATTTAACCCAAAAAAAGATTCTAGTTATAGTTGTGCATGCTTCTTGTTGATTATCAAGTATCAACACAAGTTGAATTAGTAGACGAGAAAGAAAAAATAAATACATCAGCTTTGCATTCTAATAATCACGTTTATATAAATTAACGTTTGATGCAGCAAATACAGAGTACAGAGAACACTAATTATGTGTATAATCAGCTTGTACGCAACACCAATAGAGATTGTTGTTCACTGGAATACCTAAAACATTTTGTTGTAAACTTAAGAGTCTGTTTTTTTTTTTTTTTTTAAGCTAGATCTTACTTATAAGATAAAGTTATGAAAAAGAGATTAAAAAATAGAGAGTTAAAAGCTGTTTGTTAATAACATATAAATTTTAGTTTAAAAGTTACTTAAAAACACATATTTCAAAAAAGCTAGCTCTCTTAATCTCTGTAGCTTTTATTTTTTAAAAAAGTATATAATTCAAAACAAGTAAACAAGAGCTAAAAAAAAAAGCTTCTCCCATAAGCTTTTAGCATTTTTCTTCGTTATAAAAAAAGAACTTTTTATTATAAGAATTTTTTTCAAAATCTATTTGGTCTAACTTATGCTTATAAGTAATTTTTAGATTAAAAAGAGAGGATCCAAAATTATTGGCAATGTTTAACTGTTTACTTACTATGTGATGATTATGGTGAAACAATTCCACAGTTAAATGCTCGGTAACAGTGGTTGCTATCAGGGGCATTTCCCTGTTCCAACAGAAAACAATTTAAAGGAGTTGGATACGAAATTTATGCAGTAATTTTTTAATTATCGAAGACAACTTGCTAGAACACGATATTAGAAAATATCAGCAGCCTCGAATTGATTTTGACAAATAAGTATTGATTAACTTTATATTTTTGCTTTATAATGGTTATTTGCGTGTAAATTAAAAATTTATAATGACAATTGACAAGTAACTATAGAAAGAGATTTGAAAGAAAAACTAAATCTTTGACATGCATATCTAAGTTTTTATTTGGCGTGGAAAATCCTTTAATAACAGTGTTCTAGGCTCAATATGAATGACTCAATTCTTCTCATGCTCTGTTTTGTTTTCTACCCTTTACCCCTGAAGCAAATTAATACCGTCATTTGGATAATAAAACCAACACGCAAACTGTGCCACACTTAGTGTTAGATCGATTGTTTATTGAGAGAAGTGTGTGTCATTTTAAAGGACGTAAAATTTTATCATTTTAAATGAGAGAAAGAAATAAACAGTGAGGGAAAAAAGTGGACAAAAAAAGTAAAAGTGTAGATCTCACTTCTTCTTGAAAGTAAAATGATATAAATTATGTCATTTAAAAGAAAAATATTTTTCCTTTGCTTATTACTATTTCAAAAGATATAATTGTTAGTCAACGAATAACTTTTTTTATTTCTCTTTATCAATCCAAACATTATGATTTTATTTGACACCGACTCATATCGGGCTTATCAAGATAGAATGTTAATTTTATCATGGTAGTTAGAATCAAAATTTTACTTAAAATTAAAAAAAAGGATAAAAAATCATAAAACATAAAATCTTACGATAAATTTTTTTTGTAAAAAATCATAAAATTATAAAAATATTTGAAATTTTGATGAAATCATTTTGAATAAAAAAAATCACAAAATTGTAAAAGTCCAAATTTAAATCAAAATTTTAACAATAGTGAGTTTTACCAACAATCCCCCAGCACTTGTCTTCCACCAAGTGTTATCTCGAGAAATTTAACTCATGACTTCGGCTCAAATAAAAGCATTGGATCGAGTGCTTAGGCTAAAAGATATAACTCTTAGTGATCAAGACTTAATTATTTCTATTTACCTTTATCTGCCCAAAATATCATGGTTTAATTTGACTTCGGGCCAAGCTGGACCTTACGAAGGCAAGATATTGGCCTCACCTATACGAGGGAGGAGGGACGTAGGCGCAACATCATAGAATAGAAGACTAACACAAGTACCTCAATGAGCTGGCAAGGTTGGCACCGTCTCCACAAGCTAATAATGGGATGACACAGAGACAGAGCTAGTTCTAGCATAGCTTACGATCAGAAGCTTGCAAATACAGATTCTAAAAGACAATACCAATATCTCAGGATCCTTTTACGAAGCCAATCAGAGTCCATATCATCTAAGGAACTGACGCCAACTCTTTCAGAGGATCACACATACCACGAATCAAATCCCTTCATCGTTATAAATACATGGACTCTATACTTGGGCGCCGCTACATACATATCTTACCCATACACTAGCTCTAGCTCAAATATTATCTTGAGCGTTAACCATAAAACAATTAGCCTAAAAATAATTATTTGGATCAAATCAACCAATTCTGATCAGCTCAGGAATTCGTGAGTTGATCCCTAAGAAAATTCAGAAGACAAGATCCGAAAAATTATTTCACTATGGCAGGAGAACGTTTTGCATCAATGTTGTTAAAATCAATATTTTAAATAAAATTAAAAGAGGACTAAAAGATCGTAAAAAAAAAATTATAACAAATCGTAAAAAAATAAAAGCGTTTGAAATATTGGTAAAATTATTTTGATGAAAAAAAAATCATAAAAATATAAAATCGTAATGATAAATCAAGATTTTAACAACAGTATTTTCTTGGTAATCTTTAACAACAGTTTTTTGCATAAACTTGGTGAATCCACATTTGGGCATTAACTCAATAAATCAGCAACGCGCATCATTAATTATTTATATGTCAATAATTTATTGGTCTCGTACATCCAATGTTTATGAAAGAATTTTTTTTATATAGTTATCACTTGGTAATTTTTTTTTTCAAGAATATAATTGTATTTGAATTTTCAAACATTTATTGTAAAATTAAAAGCCAACAAATATTTGATATCATCATTTAGAAATTCAAATTACTATTTGACGTATATAAAAATGTTTTTAAAAATTAATACATTTTTATCATGGCCCCTATAACCTGGGTGTAATACATTTTTATCTATGTTAGACCATGCCTAGCTTAGCTAAGATATAATTGGGGTATTTAAACTGGGTGTACTAGCAACTCCCATTATAATATCTTCTCAATAATCTGTGTGAACGTGTAACGGTGTAAGTATGTAACCTCTTTTTGAAAGGGCTCGTCACTAAAAGATGAAAATATAATATCTTCGCTTTCTATTTGTTTTTTCTTTCTTTTTTCTTTTTTTAAAAAAAAGTTGTTATAATAATTGGGCTGGAGCAGAGCTCACATCAACAAGTGAGCTGCACTTTTGTTTTCAGTTGGGTTGCATAGTTCTGTTTACACAATAAGATATTATTTTTATAAATCAATTGCAGAAACATTTTCTTATAACAGACAAAAATGCAGCAGCATAGTTTATATAAGGTTCTTGCTTGTTGCTAGTGCCCCGATTGATGATCGATTAATCTACAAATCTTTGACTACCCTTTTCCCCTTTCTTTCTCTCTCTACTTTTATTTTGGCATCGACACAATATTCTGGCCAAAATCCAGATTCAATCATTGATTCTTGGAATCATTCTAAAGGAATTTAGCCCTTTAATTAAATTAAGCTGTACCCTTCATGATTCCCTTGTTTGGTGATGCAGATTCAGAGATCCTACTCTGAATAAAAGTACAAATATGATTGATTCTTAGTGAAGACTGAAGAGGCCTTGGAAGTTGGAAGCATCGTCTTTCCACGCTTAAGGTCTAAACTTCGTAAAATAATGGTTACTTACAACTAAATGTTAACATCACCAAGTCTAAATGGTATTTTATTTTGGCGACGATAAAATGGAATAACATTAAAAATAAAAAGTAAAAACGATAATATAAGAAGTATTATTCCACTTTGCAGGAAATCAGAAACTAAAATAAATTTTTAGTGCGACCAGTGTTATTCTTATGGGTTATAGAAGTATTATGTCACATAACCTTAGCTAATTTTCCTACAAAAACAAAAGTGAAGAGAGAGAAAATGATAGAAAAAAAGAGAAAAGAAAAATGGTGGACCCCACGTTTACATTGTTTGTGCAGAAAAATAGTTTTGAGTTCATGTTACATGATATTTATATTACCCCATTCTTATTTATTATGTGACATGTAGGCCAAAAATATCATGTCATTTGGTCAGTTATCATTTAATTTTTTTTTCTTTTCAAATGATATGATGTTATTTTTTAGGGTTATATACTTCTTCTATCAATGCAGATGGGTAAAAGTGCAGCAATATTTATTTTTATCAGGATACGCGTCTGAATCCTGATATGTTTTTTTTTTTTTTAGGCCAAGATACGATCTCATATTTTAATTAGTGTTAATAATTTACTACAACTTCTGTGGAGAGCAGCAAAAAGAAGAAACGACAATATTTATTCAACTAAAATAAATGTATCTACATGATGACTGATATGGGAATCAACACCTAAGGACACCCTTCAGCAATTATGCCTTTCGCTGTTGGACATTTGGCAAGGGCACAGTGTTCATCTTGTCCCCACCAGGATAGACTTTTTTCCTCCATGTTAACGGCAAAATAGAGAAGAACCGTCATGAAAGCCAATCCAGCGTCTAAAGCTGCTGCTAGTACATAATTGTATCGCTGCCACCACTTCTTACGATGTTTGAATATAAAATAGTTAAAGATTGTGGCAGCAATAATCCATGAATTGAAGTTCACTGTGCTAGCTGGTGGCATGTTCCCAGTTGCGCCAAGAAGTACAGGAAGGTGAATTAAGGATATCCATTTCTGTTTGGGAAAGGCTTTATGTAGTAGCCATACAATTAGTGGTCCCAATGCTCCTATAAGGAAGAACCAATTGAGTTTTGAGTAATTCCCAAGAATGCCAAAAATTCTTTTTGGACCAACCAAACCCCATATGACGGATGCATCAAAGAAGACTTGGTCACCCGGGCAAGTCCATGGACTCTCTGGGGGTAGTAGTTCTTCGTGACATATATTCTTGATTGTACCCAGCAACCACCATGCGACGCCCACATCGACGGTTCCAGCTATCAGAGTCCCTACAGCCTAATGCATAACATTGAAATTTTGAATTACCCAAGTAGTTAGATTTCTCTGCAGGTTTTCATTTTGATTGCTATAATTCAATTATATATGTATTGCCACATCTTTAACATAATTTAATTTCTTAGATACTTGTTATCACTTGATAGTATAAAGTAAATCAAAATTACAGTCTAGTCTCAGCTTCTTGATGTAATAAAACAATTACTACAAAATCTAAATCAAATATCACCACAAAATCAACTGATAGTGATAGTAAATGGGATAATCATTTTAACAAGTGGAGTCTAATTAAAAGTTTGTCATGCATGTAGCACATGAAATTATTTGTTCATAATTTGCATTCTCCAATCAAGAGAATCATTTCCTATCCTGCTTTATCTTCTTCACCTAGACTAAAATGCCGAGTAAAATTATATACCTGAACTATGAACATTGACCGTGGCGGGACCTTCATGTAATGTCCAAGCTTGAAATCAGATAGAAAGGAAACAGCCTGTGACATACTCATGTACCCATAGGTTTTGAAACAAACGTTGGCTATTGGTCTGCCAGGTAAAATCACTCCCATTATGTATTCCGTAATGATATTTAAACCTGGAGTCTGAAAATGGAAGAGGCAAATCATAAAAACAAAATTATGGTTAGTGGAATATCTCTCAAACTACGCCCGAAATTTTGAGTACCGGATATTTGAATATAAGTAGTATCTCTCTTTTCTGGGCTACTAAATATTTATTTTGTGCTAAGTAGTAATTAAAACAGAATTGCAATTTCCTACCCAAGATAAAAAAATCTCGGGTAACAAACAATAGGTGATTTAATTAGTAGTTTCTTACCTGATTAGTAGTGGCCGTTATGATGCTGACGGGAAGAGTAAAAGTTACTGCAAGCGCAGCTGCAAATATGAGAGCCCACCAAGGCATTTGTATCTGTTCTTTCATGAAAATACAGAGTACAAGTGCAAGTAGAAATGAAGCCAAAAGCATCACATGAAACCACCAGTTAGGTATGTCCTCGTACTTCTTCATCAATCTCGTGTGAATGTCTTCCTTTCCAGATCGAGAAGATCGGAATTGTTGATATATCTCCCTGTTTAAAATAACATTTAGTTTCAACGTCTCAGTACAAAAAGCTACAAAACAATAAGTTGCTTCTTAACCATTACCTCCCATTAAATAAGGCCACATGAGTGAGGGAAGAGACAATGGCAGCAAAACCAACACCATAGCTAACAGCAAAGAACACACTCATGTTGACGCGTCCTTGTTTCTCGTATGCCTGCATATCTATCTCAAACTTTTCATTCACAATGGCTGTCACATTGTATCTATGACCTTGGGCAGTGAATAGTTTTGAAGAGTATATGGGGAAGTTCTTGGCATTATATACATTAAGTCCCCAATATGATATGGGAATGAGTATATAGATTAATAAGATGTAGCCCACAATGATATTAGCTGTTGCAAAGAAGGGGGTAACAAGTGGATTGCCAAGGAATGCAGCTATAGTGGTCCAGTCAAGTGAAAAGGAACCCAAACCAAGTCCATTCTTGCCTGATCCAATTTGATGGGCTGTTACCGAATGAGGAAATATCCAACACACCCACGAAATGATTGATAAAGTGGCAAAGAGGTAGCCAGGAACGACGTACCACGAGAAGCTGCAAATAAGCGCAATCAAAAAGAATTTCCCTCGCGACATGCGGTTCGTGTCTTTTTCATGCAAAGCCCTGCCAGGTGTTTAGGTTGAGTAGATAAACGTTAGCTCGATATTATAATAATTATGTTATGCTTATCTTTTACTTATTTGGAAAACAAAAGATAAACGTGTTGAATTTTTCTCTCTAAATTTCATGGGTTATGAATAAGAAGTGAATTTGGAGAAGAAGAAAAAAAAAGATGAAAAAGGTGTGGGTAGAAGTCTCACATTAAACAAAAAAATAGCATTGAAATGGTTTATAAACCTCCACTTCACATCGACCTAGCACAACAGTCCATTGAGCTAGCTTGGTATACCGTTATGTATGAGATAAAATTAATTTTTTATTAAATAATTTTTTATTTTTGGTCCAAACAGTCCCTACAATTCTTTTCAATTTTTTAACCAAACGATGCGTTCAATTATTTTTTGTTGTGGCATAAAAAAAGTATTATCTCCTACTCAAATAATAAATAAAAGAGAAAAAAAATGGAGGTGAGAGAAAAAATTCTTGTGGGATCCATTTAAAATATGTAAATGTAGGAAATAATAATTTTCTTATGCAACATAAAAAAAGTATTACCTATATTTTTCATGGAAAAAATATTTATTATTTTAAATGACAAATTTTGTCATTTTAATGAAATTACGTTATTTTGATGTATTTTTATATTTTTTCTTTTTTATGAAATTAGGCAACAAAAAAAAGTGGAGGAGAGAGAATGCAAAAAAAAAACACCAAAATGATATAAATTTATTAAAAATGACACAAAATTATGTAGTTTAAAATGACAAACATTTTTTTATTTTTTATAAGGGTTAATCTTTTTTTCTATTGTTAGAGAAAAAATTAATCTCCTACTAAAAAGAGATGGGCACCATGAGTTTTTCTCTACGCAGGAAGGTGAATTTTTTCTCCAACAACCAAAGAAAAAAGATTAACTCTTTTTATAAAATTTAAAACTTTGGTTTATTCGGAAATAAAATGCTCTTGATCTTCAAAGTTCAAAATAAAAAAATCTAAACCCAAGCTTGCAAAAATAAAAAAATTATATATAAATTGCACAAAAAAGTTTAGGTTCCTTTAAAACTATATGACATGAAAGGCAATGCCATTCCACCAAATGGATCTTGTGTCTGACTCAAGTAAATGAATTCTTCATATAATGAAGAAGTGAACCAAAAAAAGAAAAAAGAAAAATAGAGATCCAGATATGAGTATTAGTAAATTTATACAACGAAGAATTAGTTTATACAAATACACACACAATTAGTATAACAAAAGTTTCCCTTAATCAAATAAAGCTAAATTGGAGGATTGGAATCCCTCAACAAAAACCATAGCATCGCCTAAGCACCACGTTAATTACGAGCTTTAATTAATTACCTGAACAAAGAAACTTGCACTAGTGTTGAGGGCCACCACATATGCGCCGGTTCCACCACGTACTTTCTCAATATCCCGGCCCATCCATACCCCAAAACCTGTTTATCACTCCTTCAGTCAGTAACTCCCATTCATTTCAATTTCAAAAGACTCTTTCTCTTTCTCTCTCTAAAATATGACAACGCAAATAATAAGGAAACGTACCTGCGTTGTTATGACAAGGAGCCAGCTAGCCAAGAAACTAATCTTTCTACCGTAAAAGACGCGAATTATATCCACAATACTGAGAGCATAAGCAGAACCATTCCCAAATGCAGCACCCGCATTTGCGAATATGGAAATAAGCACGTGCTCCTTCACGTTAAATGGGCCCGGGTTAAGCGAGAACTCTCCGAACCCGAAGACCCGAAACCTCCTCGTTGGAAGCACTCTCTCCATGAATCGACCAATTGGAAGCGAGGCCACCTGAATTGATATCATAGTAACCAACAGAGGCTCGGTCCTGTAACCGAAAAATGTGTTCAAGAAAGAGAGTAGCACCACCGAGACAATTCCCAGGAACCACATACGGAAGGTCCATACCGGTAGGGTCGGGTCATCTTCGTTGGACACGATGAGCCGAACCTGCTCGATCGGTGAAACGTCGTCGTCATTGCTGGCTTCTCTGCCATCGACGCTCTCTATTTCGATGGAGGCCATGCTAGTGACGCACACACATACACTCACTCGCTAGGAAGAAGAAATCAAGAATGGAAGATTCTTGAGCTGCTTTGCATCGTAACGTCGATTCTTTTCAGCTTTTGCTCCTTCTCATTTGCAATTTATATCGAACTTTATTATTATTACTATTTAATTTTTTGGTACAAAAGTTAATAAGAAATCTAATGACATTTAATACTTTGGATTTTATCTTAGAATGAATTCGGACCCTTAATGAGTATGTATTCAATTCAGTTTTATCCAGCAAAATTTTAGCTGTCCACTTGTTTAACAATTCATTTATTTTTGGGAACTAGAGAAGAATTATATCATGCATCATTCACAAAACAGCAGTGTGACTCACATACAAGGGGAGAGAGAAAAGAAATATTAGATAACTTTATTTAATATTCAATACTTTATTTTTATTTTTAGGGTTTAAAGTTTTAAAGTTATTTTAGATAACTTTATTCAATGTTTAGAAGTACACATAAAAATTTGTGTGGTATCTTTTTTTTTTCTCTCTCCTCTTCACATGAGTTCACATGAATTCCATATACTTTTTTGTGTGTATTTTAATAAATATTAGATAAAATTATTTAAAGTAACTTTAAACGCTTATTTTTAATCTTGTTTTTAAAGGAAGATTACTTAACTTTATAAAATAGTATTTTATTAAGGGTTAAATATATATATTGCAGTAGAAAATATTTATTCGTCACACTTACATAAAAATAAATGAATTCTATTAATTTTTTCTCTTTTCTCGAGACTCACTCATTTTTATACGAATGTGGCAGAGAAATATTTTTTGCAGTAAAAGCAGAAATATTTTTCCCTTTTATTAAAAATAAAAAATTACATTTAAATATAAAGGACATTGGTGTTTGAAAGTTGAAACTTCCGGCCTCGAAAATTTCCAAAATTTAGTTTATGTGATAAAATATTATTTTACTGATGATTTACTAATATTTCATTACGTCTAATGTTACATTGATTTAAAAAATTAGAAAAAGTAAAAATCTAATTTAAATAAATAGCTAATTAAAAATAATAAATATTAATGTGGAAAGTCAGAAAATTTGCGTGACAAAAAGAGGAAGACACGTGGTTAGGTAAGATGGATGATATTATCCATGTATGTTTGGATTTTTTTCTTCTTCTTATAAACAGGAATTAGGCCAAACAGATATTTATAGAAGTTCTTATAATAAAAAAAAGTTTTTTTTATAATAAATAAAAATATCAAAAGTCAAAAGCTTATAAAAGAATTTTTTTTAAGCTTTTATAAACTTTTCTTGCCATGTGTGCTCTCTTTTTTTGTAAAAAAAATATGAATAGCTTTTAAGTAATTTTTAAATTAAAATTTTATTTAATATTCAAATAGCTTGTAGTTTTTTTCATTTTTTTGTAAACTTTAACTTAAATATAACTTTTAGCTTTAAAAAAATAATTCTCGAACAGGCTCTAAATAATGAGAACATGAATTTGTTATATATGGGTGAATATTGTAAAGTAAACAAAAGCATTTTGATTATTATAAAATTTACTATGCAAATGGCGTTACATGTTGTAATTTTCAAAGAGATAAATTATGCATATATATTAATAATAATACTAAATATGTTGCATGTGGGTTGTACTAGTTTTCTAAATTCAAAAATTAGTACTAGATTTTTATTTAATAAGTATTTAAATTAAATTAACTTTACAAAAAAAATTAAAACATTCTAAAAATACGTTTGGCTAAAAAAAGTATTAATACTATTTTTTTTGAAAACAAATCTCAATATGCCATAATTAAATTATTTGAATAAATTTACATCTTTTTTTTTTAAAGAAATGATCAGAAGAATCTCATGAGAAATAAAAATGGAATTGCATTTACAGTATAAGAGACAAAGCGTATTATAATACTAGTTTTGCTTTCGGTACATGAACTATATAAGTTCAGAAATGAAGAAATAAATTTTTGTCATCTCATTATATATTGGGAAATAGAAAACGACATCTCATGATGCTACGATACCATGAGATGATCCACCCCGTCAAATTGGTTATACTATAAAGTGATGCAAAAGCAAACGTGTTGCAGCACTAATGAAATCTACTGTCTGTTTGTTAAAATAATGTTCAACGCAGCTGTGCCCGGTTCCTTGAGAAAAATGGTCCCTTTTTTTGCTTCCAGTAAACATTGTTGGGAAGCGTATAAATGCTTATTTGCGCATGATAAATCTTAAAATAAACATATCATAAAATTTCAACTAAAAAAATTACAAAATGACTTTCTCTTTTTTACCGTTAATTGACTAAATCATTTTTCTTCACGAAAAAAAAAATACTTTTATATTAGTGAAATTTATACTTGGAATAATATATATATATATATATATATATATATATATATATATATATTCCAAGTATAAATTTTTTTATTGCCAAAATGCTAATGTGTATATTAAGAATTAATGTAGAATTTTTTTAAATAAGATTTTAGAAGTGAAAATGATATATCTATTTAGAATTAGTAATGTCAAAATACTTCATCAAAATTTACAATTTTTTCTTTATATATTTTCACTTTTATCATATACACTCTTAGATACATTTAATAAAATTGGAAATAAATAATTGGAGAAGATTTTACGTAAGAAAGAAATTGAAAAGGAAAAGGAGATTTCTAATTTGCTTGAAAAAGTCCTATCAACCACATCTTATTCCCCTCCGTTCCTTTTTAGTGTCTTTAAAAGTGTTATTATTTGTTTATTTAAAAAAAAATATTTTTAACTTTGTCCTTAACATTAATAAGTCAGAAAAAAAGATTATTAGGTGATAATAATGTTTCAAGTATTTTTATACGTCATAATTCAATCAAATGAACTTATTTTATTTATAATTAATGTTGTTTAATGCCTTTCTTAATTTTTATGCAACAACATCATCATTTATAAATTGACTTTAAATCTTACATTGTTTGTGTTTCAATATAACTCCACTTCAGTCAGTGCATTTATTTTTGAAAAAATTGTTTCTTATTTTAAAGAATACAAATTTGTGTCCTTTAAAATGAAAAATATTTTTCATTTTATTTTTAGTTCTTTAGATAACTAGCATATGCTACATAAGGGATAGATGATTAGTCTGGGCATTATTCAGGAGACTCATTCAAGAAATTATATATAATTTGAGTTTGCCATATAAAGAGAAATCCATGACTTTAGCTTCATATCTAACTTGAAACTCAGTAATTGATCAAATGAATAAAGGAAAATTGTCTAATGTAGTTATAATTTTTTTAAAGTGAGTTAAGCGGGTTAATTTTGTTTTTTGGAAAAAGTCCACCAATGTTCCTGTGGTTTGCTTCAGAATCATTTATGCCTCTGTGGTTTTTTTTCTATCACATATGCCCTTGTGCTTAGTAAAAAATAAGAAACCACAGGGGTATATGTGATAAAAAACATACATTTTTACAAACCACAGGGGCATAAGTGATTCTGAAGTAAACCACATGGGCATTGGTGAACTTTTCCCTTGTTTTTATATAATTTTAGGTATTTAATTTTTAATAAGTTTACATGTCTAACTTTCTTTTCATTATTTTTATTTCTTAAATTTTAGACAAGTTGACTCACCAACATGTCTCAAACAGTCTTGTTTAGAACTATATTTTTTTCAAAAAAAAAAAAAAAAAAAAAAACCGGTTCATTTATCATCCGATCATTAAAAAAGGGTTAAACTAACCTTTCTCAACCCATTGCTTTAGACTTTAAGGTTCAAAAAGTCTACATTTTATTTTCGACAAAGAGCCTCAAATTTTTGTTGAAGAAACGACTCAAACTTATTGTTATTTTAGTTATTTAAACTGTGACACAAGTCAACTTTTGATTTTCTTTTATTTTAATGGTCTAAATTAGCTTATTTAATTAAGAAGACTAATAAAAACTAAATTTATTAAAAATAAGATAGTACTTAAATTCATTTTTAATGAAAAGATAAAAATAATTTTACTATTAACTTTATTCATTAACTTCTAACTAATAAATTATAGAGTAAAATATATTTTGAGTCTTCAACAAAAATAATGAGAGCCATTTTAACCCGTTAGGAAAAAAAAGTCGACTTGTAGTTCCTTTAAATTTCAAAATAGATTCAGTTAGTTGAAATCGTGATCTCTCTGAAATTCAAAAGAAGACCCATGATAGTTCTTCAAAAAGACTAACATGGATCTATTTTGAATTTCAAAGTGACCACGAGTCGACTTTTTTTCCCTAAAGTATTAAATTGGGTCCCATGATATTTGTTGAGGACTCAAAAGGTACTTTACTCTAAATTATATATCAAAATATGTTAAAATATCTAGTATACGAGTTTATTCATTGAATAAAAAAAAAGAATAAAAAATACATTAAATAGAAGAAATAAAAAAAAACTGTTATCTGAAAAATAATTGAACACGCTACATATAAGATTATTTGTATTACACATATATATTATTATAAATTATAAATTTTTACATTTTATGAAATATATCTTATAAACTTTTGTATCAAAAAAATATTATAAATTATTTTATGCATACATGATTTTTAATTTTATAAATAATTAATTTATTTTTATTACTATTTTATTTAATTAGAAGAATCACTTTTTTCATAATTAAAATTTACATTAGTATTTTTTTAATTCAATAATCCTAAATTTTAAAATACCCCTTAATCAGTCCAAAAACTACCTGACTAGGCTAAACTACACATAGTTGATGAAGAGAATGTTTGCCTAGCTAACAAGATGCAGGTGAGATAGTTTGACTATCTTGGCGATATAGTTGTGCTGGTTCTTTAAAGTTCGGAGAATTTGATGAGATAAGAGTGTATAATTGCAAGACACTCTGATACTTGAGCAAGTTCAATATTCAATATAGTTCAAGTATTCAAGAATAGATGATTTTATATGGGCTGAATACCTCTGCATTTATAGTAGAAGGGCGTCTTGATTTATGTCGTCTTTCTATAATGGTTTCACTACCATTGGTGGAGCATGATAGCCTTTCATAGGCTATTCTTTGGATGAGATGTTTATAGCCAGACTAGCCCTTAGTAGAGAAGGCAACAAGCTGATGTTGTCATTCAATCATGTGAAGGTCAAGTTGTTTTGAGCTGCTGATCTAGCCAGTCCTATTTACTTGCGTGCTAGTCAAGTGCCTATCAACCAAGTTGGCGAAATACCGACGGTTTCTACTTGCACTTGTTTACTTTAGAATTAAGTCATGATTTTTAGGTCTTTTAGGCCTCTGTTAGATTGACCTCATCTCGCAAGTAATAGGACCTGATCACCCCTAAAACTAAATTATTTTATAAAAAACTTGGCGAGCACAACTTATTTTAGGATACCAGCTACCTTGAAACTTATAACAAAATCAAGTGTTCTTCCACATAATTTATCAACAAATTAAACATACGTCATTCAAGTTTAAAACTGGGGCTCAAAGTATATGTTACAATCGATTGTGTTCCGAGAGAAGTTAAACTTTTTTTCACTGATGAGGTAAACTGGTGAGAGCATTTTGTAGCCAAACAATGTCCACAATATTGTTTTTCTTTTTTTTATTGGTGAGCCTCGGATTTTTTTTATCTTTTTTGGTCATAAGATTTGTTTACATTTTTTTATTTGAAACTAGTCATTGTTCTAGATATTGGTACTGCTATTTCCACCACAAGCATCTTTTCGTAACTTTAATTCCATACATAAACCAAACTCCTTGATTACAAAATTATAAGTTATTTGTATCATCTTTATAAGTGCATATTTATTTGTATTTGTATGCTGTTTATGCATAGTTCTGAAATAATTTTTATTCAAGTTAACTTATTATAAGTACTTAAATTATATTATTTGATATATATACTCAAAAGTGGCTATCAATAGCAAGCAGTGACAGCGATTACATGAACACCATGGCTTTTAAGGAAAGCCAGGTGCTACTCAGCGTAATTCAAGATAAACACCGCCAATGGAAAGAGCACTGGACATTTCATTCACAACAGGGCAGGGCAACATGGATAAATTCTATTTCTCTGCTTTCTTTCTCTTGTTTCAATAATGCACCCACAAATACAAATCACATGAAACAGTGTGACATCTACCCTTCGATATTCTAGTCGTGGTAACTGATAACCCGACGTAACATACATCATAATCAACTGTCAGAATACTTGCACTCTTATGGCTATAGGATACATTTTACTGGTAGGACTAATAAAGCAGATAAATAAAGAGTTACATACACCAAAAATACAAGATTATATATATAAACATATACTCTCGTTATACCTCTTTCGAATTTGGATTTGGTCTTCTATATGAAGTGGTGATTGGTAAAGTTTAGGGCGGACTTAAAAGTACCTAGGATGTTGGGATTAGGCAAACTGGATTAACCTTGATATGCAGGGCCCGTGCGTCTATATGTCAATCCTTCTTTAAAAGTTCATGTTCCATCACAATGAATCTTTATTTTTCCACTTTTTCTTTTCAATTAAAGCAGAAGCTATCATGAGTAATGAAACTATCGTCTTTTGCTTTTAGTTTTAGAGATCCTTGATTTGCTTGCTTCATGAGGCGGTTTCCAGATTATATCCTCAAGATTGTTACAAAAGTTCTTGTAAAACTGCAACATAAAGGAGGGTACCTCCCGTCATAAATTAAATTCAAGCAATGGGGCAAAGTGAGGTTTTCAAACACTTACCTTGAGGTATTCACCTGCATCTCCAGCTGCTTTCTGAATGTCTACCATATAAAATGTGGGAGCCACTTCAAAAATCTGTGCAGTTAAACAAGAATTATTTTGTTAGCCAAAATGTTAAGGGGGCAGTTGAAATTCTGGTAGAGGGACAGAAACTTACTTCCAGGATAACCGAGAAATAAGACGTTTTATTTGCTGAAATACCCTCCACCCTCATCTGAAAATTCATAAAAATATCACTTCAGATGAAGAATAACTTTAGAATTTAGACAGGTTTCATCTCATGTAAAAAATGACATCAGATGCTAAAGATTTGAAACTTGTGTGGGTACTTAAAAGGACAAAATGATGCAAAAGAATACCGAGCAACAAAAGCAGCGAAAGGGTCAAACTGGTCGATCAATCAACTGTGCATATTATAGGCTACCAACCTTGTAGTTGCGAATATGCGTCTTAAATCCCATTGATTGTGCCACAACTTCCATACTTGATAAAACCACTTTAGCTGGCTTTTGAGAGATAAAGCGGGTTTGGTACTTCACAGAGTCCTGTAAGGATATTACAGAGACATATGTGATATCTTACCCCTAAATATGGAAAATTTTAAGAGTCTTGGACCTTTAAATGACAGAAAAATGGGGTGCAAGAACATATTTTACTTCACAGCATGCCTCACATGGTAAAGATTACATCTATAGATCTGGAAAATTCCCTTGGGAGTTGGGATTATATGGGCTGTTATTTGAGCCTCATAGCAAAGACAATGACATGATTAAATACCTGTCCACGATCAAACATTGTTGCAAGGTTTAAGCCTTGTGATAGAATTATCAAGTCAAATGCATTAAGCATTAAAGGACCCATGTCCTCATTATCACATTGTTGATTAGCCGTCTGTCCCTTCAGTGAAAAAATAATCAGCTAGTCAGCAAGTCTGGGAGGTAATTACCATATGAATGCAACAGGAAAAAACAAGCCTGAATCCTTAATTGAAGAAAAGGGACAAAAAATGTGAAAAATGACAACACGGGTACTGTTTGCAATATCAACTGCAATTTGCATTACAGTCTTAACATAAAATCCCATTCTTCTGCTTTGATGTGTATTCGGTAAACTAGAGGTTTGATGAAGCCATGCCATGCCAGTAATGGATGGTTTTCCAGCAATAAGATAATTCAAAATATCTTTAATAATTTTGTTTATCATTTAGGCTTCTTTGATATGCCTCTATAAAATAAAATTGTGGAGAGGCATACAGAACATTCATTATATACAATTCAACCTAAAAATATGAAGTTTAATGGGTAGACTGGAAAAATGAAGGTGAATTAGCTTAAATAAATAAATAAAATCATACAGATGTAACAAACCTCAGCATCATCAAAAGCGGCATTTACATCATCCAGATTTACATCTTCATACTCGAGAAGACTGACGGGAACATGTCCCCTCTGAAACCATTCATCATTTCTTATCTGTTCAATGGTTATACGCTGCAAATGCACATTCACGCCCACAAACAAAGAGGGAAGAGGGGAAGAGACTAGTCAGAATCAATTGGGACCATGAAATAGAAGTAAGATTTAAATCCACTAGAAAACAGGTACTTAGTACATTACGCATCAAACATAAACAAAAACAAGGTCCAATACAGAAAATGGAAGAAATCCCTGAACATCATCATCAAGTATGATTAGACCATGTTGATACACGTGGTGTCAGTAGACAAAAAAATTATCATGAACTATTGGGTGAACTACACCTTTAATTCAAGTTTTGCAGGATGAAATAGAGAATATATGTGTTCCATGCAAACAAGATTCGGGTAATCAGAACCATGAACATTTTATAAATAACTCGAGTATTAATGATCATTATTGAGTTCAACCAAAAAGGATAAGTTTCATGTAAGAATAGCTTTTCCACATCAAACGAAGAGCTATGTTATGTTATTCAATGCATCATCTATTAATCTTGTTAAGAGATACAAAACAACTCATGAGCATCCACATAAAAACAGCATTTAGAAAAGTTGGTATTTGCCACTCCCACTCTTCATAATTAAATTAATTTCAGCATGAAGTGTGTTGTGCATTGTCAACACTTCAAGCTCAAAGGGCTCTTCTATGAAAAGAAAAGACATGTTAAGGATTAAAGTGTCCAACAACTTCTATACGAAATACAAACTTGTACAGGAGTTCATTCATTTTACATATTAAAACTAAATAAAGAAGTTAGCACCATATATCATTATATCAACAATTTGAGATACAATATAACATAAATAAATGCATTACACAGTACCTACCATTACCAATGAAACAAACTAAAATTATTTCGTCTCGATATACAAATGGAGAAAAATAATAAGATCATAACATGCCACAACTGCATAGTCACCAAGACTATTAGGTCCTTTCAATACAAATCTAACTCTTTCTATCATTTCCATTTACTTTACTGGAAAAAAGTCATAAGTTCATAATCATGCATGAGAACTACATATCATCAGATTCTTAAGCTTTCTAGAAGCCTTTGTATCACCTCACGAACCACATCAAACACCTAATTCATTTTCTGCTTCAGTGGTCATACAATATTAATTTTTAAATTGACAGTGAAAGGCAGTGTCTCACAACTCTTGTGCAAAGCCAAAACTTACGGTTTCAGGATTTGGATCCAAAATTCTATGTATCAACGATTTTGCACCCACAGGAAACCAAGGAGGGCATGAAAACTCTGCTTTCTCAATCTGCAAGATAGAAACATAAAACCCAAGAAAATTCATCAGCATTAATATTGGAATTCCATTTTCATGAAAACATTCTTGATTATCAACCATTAGATAATGAAGTATTTCTTAAGCCTTTGGACACAGAAAAAAGAATGTAACCACAAGAATTTGTAGCCTGTCAGGACTGCAGTCAGCACCTATTAGAAGATGCAAGAGACTATTGATGAAAATTTTCATTTTCAGTCCTCACCCAGAACTCAGGTTCAATTTGCTGCTTTGTAAACTCTTTCACCACAAAAGGCGAGCAAATGATTTACTACTTATTATCATGTTAAATTGGTAATAAATAATAATTGATGTATGTCACCATATGAAGACAAATATTTTGCTCTGCGGTCCAATCCAATCTATTCTACAGTAGTAAAATACATATCTGACATGTTTAAATTCATGCCTTACTGTATAAGGTGGTTAGATCAAGCTCATCAAAGGGAAGATATCCAGCCAATAAGACATAAAGGATAACCCCACAGGACCAAACATCTGCCACAGCACCATTGTAACCCTTGTGACTGAGTACCTAAGGCAACAAAGTTAAATGCAAAATACAGAAGCCAGCATAAGAACAGTATCTGCACTTAAACTGAAATTGAACTAGACAACAAGCTACTCATGTATTTACCTCAGGAGCAACATAGTTTGGAGTCCCACAAGTTGTTCGAAGGATACTCACTCCCTATGAGAATATTCAACAAGTATGAAGCGGCTTGGTATCAATTCATCTACATGAATCAAAGCTATACATCTATTTGATAACAATCTCACCTGCTCAGGCAATGCACTCAAACCAAAATCTGAAATCTTTATATTTCCTTCTGAATCAAGTAAAAGATTCTCAGGCTGCATAAGGTTAAAAAAAATTAGAAGAATTCATGATAAGGATAGGTGACAACGTTCCAGATCCAAGACAATGCAAACCTTTAAATCTCTGTGATAAACTCCCTTACTGTGGCAGTAATCTACACCATCAATAAGCTGTTGGAAATATCTTCTAGATTCAGCTTCACTAAGACGCCCATGGTGTATCTGCACAATTTATTATTCACCATCAACTTCTCCAATATCTTGAATGATAATTGATAAAAGACATCGTAAAAGCTGTTAAAAAAAAGGTTCATCTTGAGCTACTTACAATTTTATCAAACAATTCACCACCTGTAATGAACTCCAATATGATATAAATCTTAGTACGGCTAGCAAGAACCTGAAAAAATAAAATGTTACAACAGAATGAAGTGCTTGAGAGTGGTGACAGCTAACAAGAGAAACATTATAATGGCTTATCAGACAAAAGATTGAATCAGTGTGGTTCTTCTTTTAAAACTTTTTCAAGGAATAAGAGTGAACCAGAAAGAAAGGAACTTCCATTTAATCAAGATAAATTTTCAAAATATGTTTCTAATAGTGTTCCTGTCTCCAAACAATCATGGAAAAAGAAATTCCATAATTCTGGTTTTGCTTGTACTTGACTGAAAATACTTCTAAAAAATTACTTGAAACTATATTTCATACTTTCACTGATAATCATGATTTGGAGAACAGCTTATTTTTCAGAGAAAAGAAGCCAAACGGGCCCTTAATTTAAAAAATACATTTAAAGTATCATGACATTGTGAAACTGAAGAGTGAAAGCATGGGGGTACAAATTTAAAAAATTATCACATGCCTCATGCAGACGAACAACATAAGGATGCCTGACTAGCTTCATAATGGAAATCTCCCTCTTGATCTGCAAAATAAGGGGAGGAAAAATCAAATACAATTTGAAAATAGAAACATACCAATCACAACTAGAATCATGAAACTTGTTATACCTTAGAATGAAAGAAATTCAAGCCTAAGCCTCTTAAGGTCACTTATAGGAATGCGAATCCAATCAAAGTGTTAACATCAAGTGAGAATGAAAGGTTAAGATTCTTATTTCATCTTAATTTATAACTGCACCGAAACTCTCAAATATAACAGATCACTGCTATATGCACCACTCACAGCGATTTATGTGGCAAGTGAAGTTGTGAAGGCATTCATGCTTTATGCTTTGCAAAGGGTACCGACTCTTATATAACAAATTCATAATCCAAAAGCCTCTAATACGTTACAGAAGAGAATAACAGCAAGCTTAGGGAACATACTTCAATTTTTTTTATTTTAGGAGGAAACAAAAAAAACTAGTAAAAATTAAGCATGATTGGAATGATCAAAGCCAAATAAGAGGGGTCCAATCATGTAAGGAAGTGGATCGCAAGAAGTTAGGGTAGTTAATAGTACCTGGTCGACCATCTTGTGCTTGATGATGGTGTTACGGTCGAGCACCTTCATGGCCACACTCTCGCCGGTCTCTGTGTTCTGAGCGAACTTCACCTTCGCAAAGGTTCCCTCCCCAATCGTCCTCCCAATCTCATACTTACCAACTTTCCTAACTACCATGGCGTTCCTCTTCTTCTGTGTCTCTCTCTCACTACAGAAAACTCAGCTTCTGCATTGCACGCTCTTCCAACCCCAAAAGCATATGATATCACAAACCAAACTTAACTCACAAGCTTCGCACTTTTCCAGTATTTAATTTGTTAACTTCGCTTTTGCTATGCGAGGAATTAGAGAAACTGAAAAAGAACCTTATTTTTCGAAATCAACCAAAAAAAAAAAAAAAAGGAAAAGTAAAAGGAAGGCCTGTTTGACAGCTGGGAAGGGAAGTTGATTGGTAGGTCATAAAACAAAGAAAGAATCACTGACCCAAGCCAACGATTTTTCTCAGCTGGAAATCAAAGAAAAGAAGAAACGAGTGAGGGAAGATAAAATGAAGAAGAGATTTCAGAATTAACAAAAGTTTGCATATCGTAATTTTTTATTTTTTATTTTATGTGATAGGATAGAAGCGGAGGAGATTATTTATTGCGGTACGAGATCACTATTTTTTATATGATTTTTTTAGTGTAAACGAAGAGGTAAAATTGAAAAAGAAAAAAAATAAAAAAAATAAATAATGTAAAAGGAAGCACCAGATCATCGTTAGGTGGTCATAAACCATAATAAACATTTCCGAATCGGAGAAAGCATGATTGACTTGTGAGCAAGTCGTGAATCGGCACTAACAGGATTGGACTTGGAGTCATTGGGTGTGGTGCGGACGACGGAAACAATAATGGATTGACAAATGGAGGTCGTTAGGGGAACAGTTTCCGCTGACACGGATGTAGCTGATTGCCCCACCTCTTCCACCGCCATAGACACTGAAATATTTAATAAAATGGTAAAAGATTTTCCGTCAATTAAAATAAATTATCTTCAACGAGACGTTGTTTTGAGACAAAAAATCAAAGTATTTTTGTAATTCTAATATATTCAGGATTATATTAGTCTTTATTATTATAATTTTTTAATTTTATAATCTTAAAACGATGTCATTTCAAGCTCACTAGAGATAACTTTATATCTAATGACTAGAAAAATATTTTTCTCAATTTTTAAATATATAAATAAAAAGACCGATAATATTTAGGTTTGGCAAAACGGATGAACCCGGCTCGACTAGACTCAACCCGCATGCAACCCAAAAAAAACGAGCCAGGTTAGGGTTGGCTAAAAAAAGAAACGAGCCAGAAAACTCAACTCAGCCCGACCCAGTCGGGTTCGGGTTTGTTTGCGGGTTGGCTCAAAAATATGGCTCATGGGTTGGCTTGAAAAAAATAGCTCGCGAGTTGACTCGAAAATTGCTCTCGTGTTGGCTCGTTTTCAGCCTATTTAAATGAACCTGTAGTATTAATGCACCAGCTATGTGACTTCCATCAGCTTAAACAAAGGGTTACAAAATGAGAACTAAAAGAAAAATATTATAGTTTCGAATTTTCTTCACAACAAATTTGCATTAACATCATGAAACAATCAGAACCACTTGCTATCAAGTGAGTAAAATATTTGAACCAAACAAAGCCAGCACAGTCTAACAATATAAAAATGAAATGGATGTGAGAAGATTAGAGACTTAGGTTTAGAGAAGGAAGGTGTGAGTATTATCCATTTTTGTATATTATATTTATATATTTTTTATAAAAAAAGAAAATTCAACCCACGAGCTGGCCTGTTTAATCCGCAGGTTGGCTCGTTTTTTTTTTTTCGAACTGGGTCGGGTTGGCAACTCATTTTGTCAACCCCACCTGGCTCATTTTTTACGTTACGAGCCAACCCTAGTTATATTTACCACTAAATTATCTTACAGTTTTATCCGATAGCTTTGGATTAATGTTATTTTTTTTGAATTTTATAATTCTCATTTAACACGAGAATTGAAATCTTCCTACACACCCACACCCTTTGATTTTCGTATTGAGGTGAATCCTACACATAATTTTTTGTAATATATGAGTTCCGTATACTTTTTGTTTCTACAACATAAAATTTTAATTCTTATGTAACTTGAGAATTATAAAACTTATTTTCTTTCCCTCTCTTCCATCTCACCCTCTCTTGCATTTTTTCTCTCAGGCTATCTCAAGTGCCACAAAACTCACAAAACTCTCTGTTTTCAAAAAAAAGAAACTCACAAAATTCTCAGGGTACGTTCCAACGATTGTACCATCTAAAACTCAAAATA
Organism: Gastrolobium bilobum; assembly: GCF_033153095.1. Taxonomy (NCBI): domain Eukaryota; kingdom Viridiplantae; phylum Streptophyta; class Magnoliopsida; order Fabales; family Fabaceae; genus Gastrolobium; species Gastrolobium bilobum. The sequence goes on along the minus strand of NW_026895853.1, from coordinate 118,236 downwards.
TTCTTTTCAAGCCCAAAAAATCAATAATGTGCAGAACTACGTAAGCAAGCCGGCAGGTGCCTTGGCGCTGCTTTGTTTTTTTTTTTTTTTACTTATTATATAATTAATTATAATTAACTAAGGTAAAAATTATAATTTGACATTACCTAAATAGAAAATCAAATACTCAATACAAAGTAACAACAAACCATCTAAATGCAAATAAATAATAAGGAACTATGATTATTTTTGTGTTTTACCTTTTTTTATTTTTTATTCTGTATATTTGTTTTTTTTTGCTTTATTTTAATCAGTTATGTTATTTATTCTTACTCCTATTATTTAAAAAAAAAAGACTTCTAAACTTAATCACAAAAACAATTAGTTGACCTATTCTAAACTTAATCACAAAAATTTTACTTTAGGATAATGTTTGGTTCATTACTTATTATGTTGTGGGATAAAAGTGAAATTCTTATGTTTGAAATGTTTACCGAAAAGATTAGTGCATTTTTATATGTTTGTTTTGATATATAATCAACGATAATTGTTCATTTGAATTTTTAATATTATGTGACATTATTTAGTACATAATTTAGATAACTATGTTAGAATTTATAGTAAATTTTTTCTCTGATAAATTTATATAATTATGATAAATATTTTGATAATTTAATATGTCAAATTTTTTGACACGACCTAAATTTTTGAACCAACTCTGCCAGTGTAACCACCGCGATGAATGAGATAAAAAAAGAGCACAATCACTTTTGGGTAACTCATTCCAATTCAAGTGACACAGACCAATAAAATCCGACATTTTATGATTTTTTTGAGTCGATTCGATTTGTTGGATGACAGAATCTTATTAAACAAGGATCTCAGAAAATTGGCATCACTTATTCCACTATGGAGATCTTCTGTACATAGGTACATTTGTCATTCATCAAGTGACTCAAAAAAATTATTTTTCTCTTCTTTCCATACAAGCATGACAAACATTCTTCATTTTTTATTGGATAGATACACTGAGTGGAAGTGAGTTGCATGACAAACATTCCTAATACCACCTTTGGAAGGGGTTTAAAGCCTTAATCTTGGACCCGCCCCGAATCGGACTAATCACAAAGCGATGAACCGATGGAATATTTCCAAAAAAAAAAAAATTTTCCCACTAGGGGTGTAAGTGGGTTGCATGGCATGCATCCTAGCCTATATCAAGTTAGGTGAGGCTTGATCTATTATCTATAATTAAATAAAATAAATTTAAATTTTAAAAAAGCCTATATAAAAAACAAGTTATAAAGTCACTAGGACTAGCCTAGTGCTGGAGGAAATGAATAATGGATAGTAGGTGCTGTATTTGATTTTCAATGTATTCAACAAAAAATAAAAATTATCGATTCGAATCCCACCAACATCATCTGGGGAGGGGCATAAGTACCGCAATTCTTGGACTCGCACCCGAACTCTGGATTAGTTCCATAGGCGGCTCAAAGAGTCGAAACCGTGAAGATACCAGAGATTCTGATTCACTTCAAAGAGGTAATTAGGATCAGTTACCAAAAAAAAAATATTAAAAAAAAAGTAGGCCCATTTTTTTTACATGCTGGATCTATGTGTGAAATTCATAACTATATACAGGTGAATTAATAGTGATAAAAAAGAAAGAAAAAATTAAAATAAATAATTACTCCATTATCATTGTTAATTTACTTTTATATAATTAGGATTCTCCTAATTATGTTAAATAAATGATCCGTTTCCATTATATCATATATCTGGAGAAATATTTTCCCCTCCTTACTTGATTTGCAATAAATAAGTTTATTATTTCAAAAGTTTTGAAACGAAAATTGTTCGGACAATTAAAATTTCGAGACAAAACTAAATAAAAGGATTATAAATTCTAAACAGTAAATTGTGCACAATTTTTTTATATTATAATGAATTGAATATTGTAAGGGAAAAATGTTTGTCATTTTAAATGACATAAACTTATATCATTTTAAGATAGAGATAGACATATAATTTTATTTTTTGATTTAAAATTTAATTTAAAGAAAATCACCTAGTATTTCCATTCCATGTGTCTATCTCTCTTTTAAAGTTACATAACTTATGTCATTTTAAATGACAAACATCAAACTCATATTGTAATCATAAAATGTTTATAATATGTTATTTATTTTATTTTAATGTTTAAACGTAATAAAATTAAGGGTTTTAATTTTCTTATGAGTAGGAATTTTTTTTCATGTTGTAATTATATTTTGCGTGAGGCTCATATATATTAAAAAATAAAAACCAAAAGATCATTAAAATTCTATTACAGGGAGAGAAAATATTTTCTCTAAAATTAATGGAAGATTATTTTCTCATGTTGTTGGAGATTGCTTTTTCATGTTACAAGTATCGAAATTCCTGATATTTTCTTTTTATTTTTTTAATAAATGATGGGATCTATCATTTGTTGTGTATAAACATGAGAGATATTTTCCACGTGAAATGAAAAAAAAAAACCCAAAATTAATAGTCAAAACTCAAAATGACGTGGGCTAAACTTTAGAGAACCGGGCTAAACCTGGATTAACACGACGGGCTAAACCGGGCTTTTGGGTTCACGATTTATGAAGTGTTGATTCCTTCGGTCGGTACCCATCATCCATGTGTGGAGAAGCAGTTGATGAGCGATGGTGAAAGGCGTAGTTGGAGAAGAAACGCGACTCAAATCGGTTGAGGATCGTCTCAGCCAATCTGCGCTTCCAACAGAGGTGGGTTTACTAATAGGCAAGTTCAGCTCCGGTTTGGACCGGGCCTTTATCTTCGATTTGGTTCCAACTCCACAAAATGATTCTGGCGAACCTGCTTCTTCCATCACCGACCCCAACAAGAAAAACCCTCCTAAATCCAAATCTAATCCCCCTGACTCTTCTTCATTGTTCATTGATAAGGATTGGGTCGCTGAACATGCTCGCCAGGTTCTGAACTCAACTCTATTTTTTCCTCTTCACTATTGTTGTTCGTAACAGTAAGTAATGAGGTTGATTTTTTTTTTTTTTTATTTATTTATTGTAATTGTAATTGTATTTTCTCAAGGTATCTAGAATGCTAGTGGGTGGCATGAAGGTTGTTGGCTTATATATTTGGGTTGGTGATACTGCTTTTAAGAATTCAACCATCATGCTTTGCCAGGTTTGTTACCAATTGGCCACTTCACATGTTGTGTTGTGTTGTGTTGCTTTCTAGGTATTCAAGATTTTTTTTTCTTCCCTATGTTCTCTTGCAGACAGTGAAGGGAGTTGCTGAAGCAGCACCGGTTTTGGAGGTTGACTGGGATGAAAGACTGCTTCTTCACATTTGTTATAGTCCTAGGAGGTGGAATCCTTATTCTCCAAAAGGGATCATTTATATGATCGATTTTGTTTTCGATGTGATTGATACTCATGATATTACTGTTAGTGTAGGTGGAATTGTCGAAACTGCTCACTATCTTCAAATATTACATCAAGTAGTCTACGGCCTTGTGATTTTAAAATGGGAAAGGTCTTGAGTTCCCTTCAAACATTTAGGTGCATGCACAGCTTTAACCTTAGGTATCATTCTCGCAAATTTGTAATACTCTTCAATTATTGACTAAATCTTTTGGTAATTTAAGTTCTCGTATATGATGTTATGTCTTGTCTTGCAAGGTTACCCATATTGCATGACAGTGCATCAAAATTGAAGACAATGAGTGATGTTCTTCGTCATGCAATATCTATTCATGCCAAAGAGCTTACATGTGCAAAGGCCTTGATTGATGGTAAATTGGTAAGTACACTCTACTCCCCACTTTTCATTTCATCTTTTTGCTTTTAGCTTCTAGTTATTGCTTATCTTTAGTCAGAAGTAAGAAGTAATTTGATTCCCCAATTTTAGAAAAAAATAAGCTGTTATAAGTAGCCAAATTGTTAATTCCCTGGCTGTGTTTACTTCCCACAATATGTATTTTTAGTGTGATACAGTAGCTTTCTGCGCTGATACATGGTCCAAATTAGTTCTGTCATCAGAGTTTGTTTGAACATTCAATAAGTGTTACATTTTTGGCATTGTTCTCTTTTAAGTTCATAAGCATTGATGAAAACTGAAACTAAATACTGCAATGTTGTTGATAGTGAAGTTGGAAGGAAGCTGTTACTATTAAATTACAGAAGTAAACTTAGACCTCATTATTTTGTTGTAGAATAGGATCAAGTAATTGATTGTTGACTCATCTTTTCTATGGTATGTTACTAAAGCTTTAGTATCTAGAACAAATTGTGTTAATAGATGTTAAAGGTATCTGTAAGAAGTCTAAGTGTCTAACTAGCATATGACTGCATCAATGCATTCTGTACAAAATTTGATGTCCAGATTCTTTTCAAACACAAGCTGTTACAATAAGATTGCAATTTGCTGGAGTTTTTCTGATTTTGTATGACTGGCACAGTGGTTAAATGGGAATAGATTTTAGGAGACCAGCAAAATCGTAGAGTAAACCCTATGTCTACAACCTTTTCTGCTTGATAGACTTCATTGATAGCAGCATACTTATTAATATCAGATAGCGGCGTGTAGCGGCTGACCCTCCAAACTGCTATAGCGGGTAGCGCTACAACGCTACTGTGCAAAGTGTACCTAAGTGATACACTAAATTGTACTCCACAAATATAAAATTTAAAATATGAAAATGTGACATAAAAACAAATTTGAAGGATCTCAAACTCAAACATAAATGATTTCAAACATTAAAATTCAAATCATAAGCAAATTGAAGGAATTAAAGTCTCAAATAATATAACACAACAAAATAAAGTGGCAAAATTAGTCAAAATTTAAACTGCCAATTAAGTGAAATGTTAAAATCAAAGAACTTGAGGAACTAATCATAATTGAAATCATGAACATCCAAATCTTCATCTGCACTTTCACTTGTATCTAGGTTGTAAATCCCTTCCTTCTACGACGAGAACACTTTTGCAGAAACTACTGTAGCGGCGCAGCAATAGCGCCGCGATTCAGCCACAATAGCGGCCGCTACATCCGCTACACTCCGCCTGACCGTAGTGGCGCGGTCTGTGGCGGTCGGCCGCTGCACCGCAACGCAACTCTGCTATAGCGGGGCTATACACAAGTATGGATAGCAGCGCATTTAACTTCGTACTGCCACAAGCTGTGGGGGGCACACCCAACATTCACCAAAAAAACCAAGAAATGCAATTAGTGTCTGGAGTGGGAAGTTAAATGGGCTGTTATCTCTGAACTTGAAGCACACATCATACATCTATCGGGTTACAAAAAATCATTAGTATTGATCCTATTGAGCATTGCTATCTTAAAAAAGGGCTTGGAGGGAGCTTTGGGTGTCCAAAATGGTTTTTCAATAGGGGATTTCTGTCTATTCAGGAATACCATGTAGCCTATAGGTTAACCCTGATTTTCATGTACAAGACAGATGCATACAATCTATAAGACTTAATCAATATGAATTTCATGTTGCTTACTGCTCGAGTGGATGGTTCTATTCTGTTTGGTGATTATCTAGAGATGCACTAAAGATTCATAATATATAGAAATGCTTACATTGCCAAATTTGTTCCCACTTAATGTGCTATCTAGAGCATACGTTTAGTTTTAGCTATATCTTCAAATTGTGGTACAGGACGTAGGCTTGTTCTTTAGTGAAAAAATTATCTGTTTTTACCCCTGATATAAAATTATCTGTTCATTATCCCAAAAATTCTTTTTTATTACAATTTGTCATAAAATCCTTTCTGTTATTGTTATTTTGTTAGAAATTTATTTCTTCTGGATAAATTTATTAGGTTGTTGATAGCGAGCCATGCTCATCAGATGGTGTGCATGGAGTTGAATTGCTTCTACCATTTCTGAATAATAGTTTTGTTGAAGGTATGTTTGCCTACAATCTTATTTCTTATAAGTATTCAGGTTATTATTGCTATTACAATTTTTCCAGTTTTTTAAATTTTCATTTTCTAACATTAACAGTTAATATTTTATAAAGCATGCAGCCAAAGAGATGTTGTTGGCGTTCTTTCCTTTAGTGGTTCAATATGTTCTTTTGCATATCTGAATTCAAAAGAGCCAATTTCACAAGCCATCACTGATATAAAGGTGTCAATATCTATCCATATTTATTTATTCATTATTTTTCGATGAAACTTATGTTCTTTTATTCAAGGGCTGTCTTAAGTTTGACATTTATTTTGGTAATATCTGCCATGAAATATGGTTAGTTGATGGTACACCTTCTCATGGGTTTATAGAATGAAGTGATATATCGGAAATGCAATGTACTATTATGCCACATTTTAATAGGATGTAGCTTATTGGTACAGTTATTGAAATTACCTCATTGAACTAGTGGCTTACCTGCTTAATGATTTTTTTTTTTTTTTTCGGTAGAAAACATTGATTGTCTAATCTTCCTTCAAACTGCACTGACTTTCCTCTCTTCTCGATTTTGTCCCATATTGTCCTGGTCCACAATTCTGTGCTTAGGGAGATATCATTATGAGTCTGCAAAGTAGATTGGATATAATCTGTGATGAGGCAGATGGTGATTCAGGTAACAATCATGATGTTGGAAAGCAAGAAAACAATGAGATATCAGCTGAAAATTCCGTTTCCCAACTTTTGCTGCCGTTATTGAGGTAGGTAAATTGTAATATCTATATATTGCTCATTGATATACTTCAATTTTTTCTCATTACCAAGAGACTATGCTTGTTCCTCGTGTAATGCCATCAGATGGTTCCTTGCCTTCTAAGTTTTTTCATCAGCTACTGTGAGGTGTGTTTAGTGATGACATGGACACTTCATCTTATGTTTTATAAGGTTATTACATTTTCTGTCCTGAATTCTTACTCAATGGAATTATCTCTTTAAGCTGGTGTAATTAGGAAGTGGGATCCTATGTAGCAACGATACTGACACGAGACACTCCGACATGTTAATTTTAAAAAATGTTAGATTTCGACACATTAGGACACGTTTTGATATTAAATATTATTTTTAATTTATGTAATGTATATTATATTTAATCTCAATAATTTACCAAAAAAATGAAGTTAAACTTATAATATCCATCAATTTTGCAAAAAAAATATGATCTCCCAAATATTTATATTAAACTCAATAAAATGGTAATCGTAATCAAACGAATCTAATAATTGAAACTAAAAACGCAACGCAACGTAACCTTTAACCTTTTTTTGAGTCCCTACAATGTGTGTTGGAGTGTCGGACACGTCAGGATTTTTGAAGTGTCGGTGCTTTGTAGGTGGGATCTATCATCTATCCCTGGGTTGTTTCAAACACCTACAGCTATGCTAAAAAAATCTTAATACACATGATCACTTGAGACATTCTATTCTTGGAGCCTTGTTACCATGCTGTTACCCTGGTTTAAAATAGGTTCTGCATAATTCAGCTATTTATTTTGTTACGACTATATTCTCTGATGCATGAACCTATTAACTCATTTTCATACACTAGGAAATCTGGCACTCTTCCAATGGACTTGCCACTTTAGCTAGGGTTTTGGGGGACATGGCCTATCCTTTTTACTTGGGATGAAATGCTTGTTGATATTCTCAAACTTTATTAGGGTGCAATAGTTTCTCGAGTGGATCGAGCTATGCCGCCATACATAAACATATAAAAGTGATAATCATGTCAATTCATAAATGATAATTGATATATTTTGTTATTTTGGCTACCGATGCTCTGGTTTGGAACACTTGATTAAATTTATCTTACTTTTTTAACAGAAAAGGATGTACTCTTCCATTTCCTAGAAGAGTCTTTGCACCATGGTTAGCAGGGGTGTACGTGTGTGATTACTTGCAGCCTTCTGAGACTATTGAGGTTTGTTCCATTTCTGTAGTGAAGTAGAGGTTTGGTTTCTGTGTGTCTGAATTTGTTTGCCTGTCTGATTTGATTTGAAGGTCTACTACTCCTGCGTTGGATCATTTTGCGTTGCCTGTATTGTTGCTGAAAATAGATTTTAGTTGATAAGGAGTTTAGATTTGATAGTTACACGTGTATATAAAGAGGCATTCCTTGCTTGAAGAGATTAATAATTTGTTGATTTAGGATGTTTCATTCCAAAATAATATATTATCCCGAGCCTTTGAACAACTACTTTAACATGCCTGGTACTACCTGGTGCTTTGCAAATAAAGTAGCTTGAATTTAAGCATGTGCATTCAGGGGTCTAAATAACATGCTTTTTATTGTCAAATGTCAACATAATGGCAGAGGGAGGAGGCTACACAACCTGTGAGAAGCAAAATAATATGATAATGCTAGACACTCCTGAAAACCGAAAGCAAAATGTAACAGAGTTAGAACAGTTCACTTAACGATGGTTGTTGTTTACCGTTGTCAATTTTAAGATTACATCTACATCAACCGGTGTTTTCATGCTTTAAAACTATTTTCTTCCGGTAGCATCTACAAGCTTGTCACTGTTGTAATGAACTTGTACTTTGATTTTTATTTCTGGGTATTTTTCAAGAAAAACATTATATTATTCCTCTGACTTGTGATTTTCATTCTTAGGTTTTAAAAGATCATTGTATGGAGTTGTTATCCATGAAAGCTCCAATTGATGTCTCTACAATTTTGGAGCCAGAAAAAGAAGTGCTATCTTTCGAAACTAAATCTTTCTGGGATGTGGCAGTGCCATCCCATTCAGAAATTCACCTCATGGAAGACAAGAGCAAGCTTGATAGCAGAGGGAAAAGTTCTAGTAGTAAATCGGTGAAGCCAGGTCACATTAATGTTGTATCTGCCGGTCTCATCCTTCTACTCTCTGTCTTACTTGGTTTTGTGTTCTTCGTCCTAAAGGGTTGAGGGCTTTATATTTAAGAATTTTTCTCCACCGTGGATTCACATATTTTCCTAGTTTGCAAAACTGCATTCGTAGTTGATGGGGAGTTCAATCTTGAGTAAAATCTGGCCTGTTAGCTTTTTGATGCTCTTCACCTGGAATCAACCGGAACAATAAAATCGTGCTTTTGTGGATTAAGGAGGTTTTATTTAAATTAATTTACTTATGATAACAGTTTATAAATTTTGCATGATTACGTTTTGAATAAATAATTTAAAACCAAAATTATTGAAAATTTTCTATAATATAAAACATTTCTTAGTACACATCCGTAGCATCGCGGATTAGTTCTGCCGTAGTGAGGAACAATTCTTATTACATCTGAACCAAAGTTAATTTTTTTATTACATTAATTACCTATATATAGTCCGTTTCTTCTCAAATATTTGAAGTTTCAACAGTCCGAGGTTATCCAAAGGAAGTAAGGTTTAAAACTGGTTACTAATTGTTTCATTCACTTGCAACAAAACCCTGGCCTGTGCATCCATCCTATAGGGCTTGAGTTTTGGTCACTTAGCTCTTCTAAATACCAGAATTAAGGTTCGAAGAAAACTCACCTAAATAAGAAATTAAATTTATTTTCAACTCAACTTTAACTCATTTTAATGAATCAACATAAAATTGTATTAATTGAGTATTTTAAGCTTAATGAATTAAGTTCAATTTTTTAATGTAGTAAAAATTTTGTATTTTTTCCACCGTCCAGTTAAAAGATAATTTAATCAAATCAAAAATAAAATTAAATGTTTCTACCAAAAATGTAAATTAAATTTTAATGCATATAAAATTTTTGGGTAAATTACATGTTACTCGCTTGTACTTAGACATTTTTCAAAAGGTCACACAGTATTTTTAATTGTTACAATTAGCCTCCTTGTATTATGTAATTTCAAGAATTAAGCATGTATGTTAATTTTTTTACAAACTCGATATCCATCACGTGTTCTTCTCTATCTTCTTACTTAATCGATGTTATTCTTGCCCTAACCCATATCCTCTCTTTTCAAAGGTTACCCTAGGTTTTAAGAAGTTTACACAGCCCTCTCCAACCCTTTTTCATTGTTTGGTCTACTCTCTGTTATGTTCGAAGGTTCATCTTGCTTGGTTCCTTTAAGATTAGAAGTACCCTTATGTATAGAAGAAACCTTTGTTGGATATCTTATTATTAAAAATGTCTATTTTCTATAACTTATATATTGAGCTAGCTCACAATTAATAAACAAGTAAAAAATTGTAGTTCACCAAGTTTTTAATGAATTGAATTAGGAGTATGATCACAAGCTGGCTTAACTCACTTCCAACTCTAACTGCAAACAAAGATACCCGGGGGCTCCTGCCTATGTTTGGTCACAAAATCAATATAAAGTGGTTTATTTTCGCTTGTTGAAAGCCGAACAAGCCCAAAAAAATGTACAGTTTATTGAATTTCTCAATCAACGATCTTAAATTTGGTTTTACCAAGGATCAGACTTTCATATTGATATTTTTCGGTGGTGAAAAGGGGTCAGAGGTTAAGAATATATCATGAGAAGGCGTGAACCGGGAATGAAAAACAAAATAATGTCTATTTTCCATTCATAAAATTGATAGCCATTAATGAATGCTAAAATAGAGTATTAGTTGTCATCATCCATTTTTTTCATCCTAAAAAGTTGGCACCTTAACACAGTATAATGATCATCAGCCCAAGTCCACCGATCATCAGCCAAAGCCCAACGACTTAAAGTCCAGTCCAAGGCCCATATCACACTCAGTAGCATTGGTTTGTTCACATGGACTCTCATCAATATATGCACGTGCAACTAATCATGAGAGAATACAAAATGGGAATTCTGTTATTATGCAGTTAGTCGATTAGTTATGATTGATAAGTTGTTAGGATTTAGTTAGATTTGATTATTCATTGGAGCGTGTATTTCAGCTCATATATATACTGTTAAATATCTGAGAACAGTTAGTTTTTCATTTTAATCAATTCATCTCAATATTCAGATATGAGAGCTTCTCTTTTCTGTTATGGTATCAGAGCTCACAATGAGCTCTGATACTCTGCCTTCGAGATTTTCTTGGTTAGTTATCATCAATGGCGAATCCTCATCTTGCAATGGATTTCCACACAAATCCTTCTCATCCATTGTTCATGCATCCCAATGAAAGTCCTTCTTTGATTCTGGTTTCCCCACCTTTGACCGGAAGTAATTACCATACCTGGGCGAGAGGAATGACCGTAGCTCTACTCTCGAAGAACAAGATTGCTCTAATTGATGGATCAATCGAACCTCCAGCCACTGATCATCCTACTTACAACCAGTGGCAACGTTGCAACACCATGGTAATGGCTTGGATCCATAGATCCATCTCCGATTCAATTGCCAGATCCATATTATGGATTGAATGTGCCAGAGATGCTTGGCTTGACTTGAAAGATCGATTTTCTCAGTCGGATATATTCTGCGTGTCAGATCTACAGGAAGAAATCTATAAGATCTATCAAGGAAATCGCACTGTAAGTGAATTTTTCACTCAGCTCAAAACGATGTGGGATGAGCTTGAGAATCTAAAGCCTCTCCCTATGTGTGAATGTGATCCTTCTTGTGACTGTGGAGCAATGCTGAAGATACGAGATTATCGTGATAGAGATCACGTTATTCGTTTTCTTAAAGGACTTAATGACCAATACTCATCTGTTCGGTCACAGATCATGATGATTGATCCACTACCGAATGTCAATAGAGTTTTTTCTATGGTTGTGCAACATGAAAGACAGTTCAACTCAGAATCACATAATGAAGTTTCAAATAACGATCAGAATTTTGTTGCTTTCAATAATAATGCAACTGCTAATGGAGGCCGTAGAAATTTCACTCAGAATCCAGGCAGGTATGGTAGAGGACGTGGAAGGAACAATGGAGGAAGAGGAAATTATGGCAATAGAGTTTGCACTCACTGTGGCAGATCGAACCACACAGTGGAGACCTGCTATCAGTTGCACGGCTATCCTCCAGGCTACCGTTCCAGAATTTCAGACAATCATACTGCTAACAATGCATCTAATGCAAATTTCAATGAGAATGCTTCAACATATCCTACTTCACAGAATGATATTGCTTCTGTCCATCCACAACTTTCACATGAACAATATCAACACATCATTTCTCTACTTCAAAGTCCAGTTCCTAGTACTGTTACAACCCAACCTACACACTCAGCCAATGTCACACACGTTTCTCACACTGACACAAGTCTTCCAGGTATAACACACACTCAGTGGATCATTGACACTGGTGCCACGGATCATATCAGTTTCATGAGTTCTTCTTTTTCTTCTCTTCAAAAAATTAATCCAATAACTATAAACTTGCCTAATGGTTTACAAGTTATGTCTCATTTCTCAGGTTCTGTTATTTTGTCAACCAATCTCATTTTGCAAAATGTCCTTTTCGTACCGAGTTTTCATGTAAACTTAATTTCAGTAACCAAATTGGTAAATTCTCTTAACTGCTACCTAACCTTTTTTGACCGCTTCTGTTATATTAAACAGATTTCAACCAAGGTGACGATTGGTTCTGCTGAGCAATCGAACGGCTTGTATGTGATAGTCCATGACAAGACCTCAGCCCAAGGAAATACAGTTCAAGGAATAAGTGACCACAAGTGTAATAGTCACACTCATGTAACAGATGCCACACTGTTATGGCACAGACGTTTAGGCCATGTGTCTGATGCAATTATGAATAAAATGTTTTCTCAGTACTCTTTTATTAGTCCATTACATCAACTACATCCTTGTGACACTTGCCATTTAGCTAAACAAAAACACCTTCCTTTTCCCATCAGCCAGAGCAAAAGCACGAAACCTTTTGATCTAATCCATGCAGACATTTGGGGTCCTTTTGGTTTGCAAACCATACATGGTCACAGATTCTTTTTGACTATTGTTGACGATTTTTCACGCTTCACTTGGATAATCCTGATGAAAACTAAGGCAGATACTCGAGCAAATATTCACCATTTATTTGCTTATGTAGAGAATCAATTTAACACAACTATTAAAGTGTTTCGCAGTGATAATGGAACTGAGTTTCTTATGAAAGATTTCTTCTTGCAAAAAGGTGTAATACATCAGACTAGTTGTGTGGAGACGCCCCAACAAAATGCTAAGGTTGAAAGAAAACATGGTCACTTGCTCAATGTGGCACGAGCATTGTGCTTTCAAGCCTCTTTACCATTGAATCTGTGGTGTTATGCTGTGACACACTCTGTCCATCTCATTAACCGCATTTGTTCACCCATCACACAAAACAAATCTCCTTTTGAATTGCTTCATGGACAACCACCCAACCTCACCCACCTTCGTGTGTTTGGTAGCTTATGCTATGTCTCCACCCTTAAAAGCAATCGTACTAAATTCTCCCCAAAGGCTAGAAAGTCTGTTTTCATTGGTTACAGAGATGGCATCAAAGGTTTCTTGCTTTATGATCTCCATTCTCATGCCATTTTTACCTCTCGTCATGTCATATTCTATGAACATGAATTCCCTTTTTCCACTTCACACAATCCTGATACCCCCAACTCCTATATCTTACCTTCTGACCTCAATACTTTCCCCAACTTTGACTTTCCCATTTTGACCAATCCTCCTCTATCTGTTATATCCTCAGATGAAGCACCTATTTCAGGTCCAGCTCAACCTGTTGTACCTTTTGTTGAGCCTGCTGCATCTTCTTCTGAACAGCATCTTCGACGATCCTCTCGTACACGTATCATACCCACCTACCTAATGGACTATCACCACAGTCTTTCAGTTACTCAGCATGATCCATCGGTACCAGGTTTGCCTAACCCCAGTTCTACTTGTCATCCTTTATCTTCTGTTATTTCTTATGACACATGTTCACCAATTTACAAAAACTTTTGTCTTAGTTCCTGCACACACTTTGAACCTACTTGTTATTCACAAGCTGTTAAGCATGATCATTGGGTTAAAGCTATGCAGGTTGAATTGTCTGCTATTTCTAGGAATGACACTTGGTCGTTGGTTGATTTACCTGTTGGAAAACATCCCATTGGATGCAAATGGGTTTACAAGATTAAGTATCTTGCTGATGGTTCGGTGGAACGTTACAAAGCGCGTTTGGTTGCCAAAGGATTCACCCAAATGGAAGGGGTAGATTACTTTGACACTTTCTCACCGGTGGCCAAGCTCACTTCTGTCTGCACCCTGTTAGCCGTTGCTGCAATTAAAGGATGGCATCTTGAACAATTGGATGTCAACAATGCATTTTTGCATGGTGATCTCCATGAGGAAGTTTACATGTGTCTCCCTCAAGGCCTTGTTGTTCCTGCTGGTTCTTCTAATCTTGTTTGCAAACTCAGAAAGTCTCTCTACGGTTTGAAACAAGCTAGCAGGCAATGGTATGCCAAACTTTCCTCATCCCTTCTCTCCCTTGGTTACAAGCAAGGTACTGCTGATCACTCAATGTTTACATTCACTTCTACTGACTCTTTCACGGTTTTACTGGTTTACGTTGATGATATCATCCTTTCTGGGAATTCACTTACTGAAATCAACCGTGTAAAGTCTCATCTCGATAATCAATTCAAGATCAAGGATCTTGGCAGCTTGCGATACTTTTTAGGACTTGAGGTTGCTCGCTCTAAAGCTGGCATAATTCTTAACCAACGCAAATATGTTCTTGAACTGATTTCTGATGCTGGCTTATTGGGTTCTAAGTCATCCAAGTCTCCTATGGATCCCTCTATCAGACTTAGTCGTTCTCAGGGTACTCCCTTACCTGATGCAGCTCCTTATCGTCATCTTGTTGGTCGTTTATTATATTTGACCACAACACGACCAGACATTTCTTTTGCCGTTCAACAGATTTCCCAGTTTGTCTCCAATCCCACCGATCATCATTTGAATGCTGCTCATCGCATCCTGCGTTATCTCAAACTCACCCCCGGTGCTGGTTTGTTTTTCTCTTCTGCAAATGACCTTCATGTGCGTGCCTTTGCTGACGCAGACTGGGCGTGTTGCCCTGACACACGCAGATCCATCACAGGGTTCTGTGTGTTCCTCGGTTCCTCTATGATTGCATGGCGCTCCAAAAAGCAGTCCACCGTGTCACGCTCATCCTCGGAGGCAGAGTATCGAGCTCTTGCAGCCTTATCTTGTGAGTTGCAATGGTTGCAGTTCCTCTTTCATGACCTTCACCTTCCATGGCTTCGACCAGCTTCGGTGTTCTGTGACAATCGATCTGCAATTTACTTGGCCCACAATGCAACGTTTCATGAGCGCTCCAAGCACATTGAATTGGATTGTCATGTCACTCGTGAAAAAGTTCTCTCCGGTTTAATTCACTTGTTGCCAGTCTCCTCTTCCGCTCAACTTGCTGATGTCTTTACTAAGGCATTGCCAGTCTCCTCTTTTCATCACATGATTGCCAAGCTGGGCATTGTTAACATCCTACGCCCATCTTGTGGGGGGGGGGGGGGGGTAACACAATATAATGATCATCAGCCCAAGTCCACCGATCATCAGCCAAAGCCCAACGACTTAAAGTCCAGTCCAAGGCCCATATCACACTCAGTAGCATTGGTTTGTTCACATGGACTCTCATCAATATATGCACGTGCAACTAATCATGAGAGAATACAGAATGGGAATTCTGTTATTATGCAGTTAGTCGATTAGTTATGATTGATAAGTTGTTAGGATTTAGTTAGATTTGATTATTCATTGGAGCGTGTATTTCAGCTCATATATATATTGTTAAATATCTGAGAACAATTAGTTTTTCATTTTAATCAATTCATCTCAATATTCAGATATGAGAGCTTCTCTTTTCTGTTACACCTAGCTGTGTTTAGCATCGGGAAAACCTATAAATGCAATTAGGAAATTTTATCATGTAACATACTGTCAGTTATTACGCAGGGAACTATTACTTAGAGTGCCCATTCCCAGGAAGTTTCTCGTCAGCAACATCGCTAGGAAGGTCAAGGCCGTGTGGAATTTTGCCAGGATAGTTGGTAGAGGACTCATCTGATCCAATCATACTGCAAAAATAAAGCTCAAAAGTGAAATTTATGCAGAAGCTTAAGTTGTTCAGTAAATAAAACGATCACCTTCTATCAACGACAACCACTGAACGTAGCCCACAATTAGCAAAGCTGTTAAAAAAGAAACGCAAAATTTTAGAGATGACATACAAATTTTTGTACAAAACTACTTTTCACCTCCAATTTTAAGGGAACAACAAATTATCCATAAATTTTAAAAAATTTACATTATGTTGTTCTACAATCCCTCAAGTGCAATTCCCTCCTTTTTTATTTTTTTTTCTTACGTAAATTTTTCAAACGGGCAGTGAAAATTAAATAAATCCTAATTAAAAAGATAGATATGTTAAGATTGGTCAATATATCAAAAGTAGTCAGATGAGCATACTTGACCTGAATTATAATAGAACAATATATCATGAAGACATGCTCTTTTTCCTTTTTATATTAAATTTAATTTAGATGTACTGATAATGTAAAAAAGTTTTAAAGTGCTAACCAATGATGAGTTGTTGGATTATTTAATGAGTTTGACATTTCAAGTACTGTCAAATTCATTAAATGATATCACATTATATCATTGGATAATAATGTAAAACTTTCTAACAGTGAAACTGAATCAAAATTAAACTCCTCTATATTTCTTATTTTTTCTTAGAGGATTCAAAGGTCCTTCAACACTCATTACATAATTTTTTTTTTAAAGAAAACAAAAAGCGCCTTTATTATTATTATTCTTTTTGTTCATAAAAAAGTTAAGGCAATCCTCCCAGAGGAATACTTACGGTGTGCAGATTTCACTCTTCACAGTTGGATGGCAACCATTTCCAAAAGCACTTAGGGTATGAAGCAGAAAACCGCCGTGGCTAACAACAGCTATCTCCTTTTCTTTACGCGTCCACAACCTGGAACAATTAAGGAAATGTGAAAAGAAAATATCAGATCTTTGGCTATAGGCTTGTAGCCATATGTTCCACAAGAGATATCATTTTCCTAATCATTTTTACACAAAATGGTAGGTGAGAACCATCCTGTAAATTTTAACATGATAAACATGAACATCAACATTAGCTTTGTCCCAAACTTTTGATTAGAATGTGTTCGTATCCATTAATAGGCTTTAGGTTCATAAGTTCTATTGCGGCAAATGCTTGTCAAAATGCCTTCTTAAAATTTGAAGCCACCAATACATAATACAACACAGCACACTGGAAAAATAAAAATCAAATTGTGCAACCACATGCATCGTCTGAATGTCTTGACATTATCATAGTAAGTGCAAAGTGGTAAAAAAAGGCAACCTTATCCAACCAATTTAAAAAAAAATTCAGGTTAGTAATATGAACCTTTCAATTCAGAACGCTCAAACCTCTTTGGCTCTCCCTACTTTTCAATGATAAGATTATTCTTGTCAACTATTCGTAGTCATT
Source organism: Gastrolobium bilobum (assembly GCF_033153095.1). NCBI lineage: Eukaryota > Viridiplantae > Streptophyta > Magnoliopsida > Fabales > Fabaceae > Gastrolobium > Gastrolobium bilobum. The sequence continues at coordinate 100,827 of NW_026895853.1, read as the reverse complement.
GACATGAAACATAAATTATTTAATCACACTCACCATTCCAAAAATTTCAGCCCCCTGGCAGCAACTTCTTCATTCTTCTCTCTAATGTCAGGTTTCCACAAAATGTCTTCATCACTTTCTATCTAAACACAATTTATACCAAGCATGAATCCCATCTAACCAAATTTCGATTATCTTTTAGCAACAAATGCATCAGTCAGAACAAACTTAGTCGCAGCAGCTGTTAGTGCATATTATGAGCTAATCAAAATAGATCACGTACCAGTGAAAAATTAATTGCTGGAAACATCTTTTTGTACTCGGTTATGCTTCTTCTCTTATCACAAGGAAGCACCCCCTGGATTACAAAAAGAAAAAGAAAAAGGAAGCAAGCCTTACAGAAAAACTTAATGAAATGAAATGTCAAAGGACATTAAAAACAGCAGGAGAGGATGTAAAAGATACTACACGCACAATTTTGAAACTCCTTTCAGCTCATTATAACCTAATCTAATCTAGTCACTAGCTATAAGTTTGTAGGCCACGTAAAAGCTGAAAACCAGTAACCTCCACCAATTGTTCAATAAAATAAAAAGGGAATATTTGAAAAATCTATACAGTCAGAACATAAAGCAATATGAAGGAGCCAACAGCCCACCACACACCTCATGTCCTCATCCTGCAGTGAATCAACGAACTTCAGACTATTTAACAAGACTCCGGAAACTCGGTTAAAGATATAACAAAATGAAGTGAATTGGATTAAGGAACAAAAATAAAATGGGCTAAAGTTGGGACAGGCAAGTATGACCTTACAGCAGCTCCTCAAGAAGCTGATGTAATGATTTTATTGAATTCAACAAGCAAACAAACAGCAAATGAGCGACAAGACCTGACATCAGTTTCCTAAATAAGCTGAAAAGCAGGTTTCAAGATGGCAAGGTAGATGGCCATGTTATTTAAGTAATTCATCTGGTATATTTCCTAATAACTGATGCTATGCCCTGTTGAAGCTTTTAAGAGGGGAAAAAAGAAGAAGTCAGAGATAGGAACTAAGAGAATGAAAGAAAGCAAAGGAATGATTGATACAATTAGTTAATTGAATCATCTAAAAAATCATCATCATTATATACCACATGCTCTCGGCAAAGCTCTACTGCTATAAATGGTGGGGAATTCAGACTAGAAATTGCACGGCGACCACTATCTCCCACATTGTCATTCATCAGAGGAGGTACATTAATCCCATCAGAGTATGCTTCACCACCAAAGACTCCAACTGCTGTTTGCATGGTCCTGCAATGCAATAATTAGATATTTTAACTTATAATAACGCTCCTCCCCCCAAGCTAAATAAAGACTCTTGTTTGTTCACTAATATACAAAACATTTATTCTGTGCAAATAGCGGTACAACTCCACAAAACTATGTCTAAAAAATTCCTACTGTATACTAAAAGGATTAACTCCAAATCAAGATCAATACTTATTATAAGTAAAAACCCCACCTATTGAAAATAAAACTATATGGGTAGGGTGATCTGTTCACAAATGTATCATTTCCAGTTTTTCTTGCTTTTCAGAATTTGAAAAGAAATTATAAACCATTCATTAAGAAGCATAGTGCACTCGTATTTGAAAGACAATAAATAATAGATGTTAGACATATAAAAAATATATCTACATAATAGACTAGCAAGCACAATATATAATTCAAAAAGTAACGTCAGATATTCAGAGAATATTTGTGTTCTGTTGGATTTTGGTCAAGAGTCATAAAATATGCTGCATCATCCTTGAACAATCAGTAAAACATTTCAGTTTTAAAAAATCACATCCAATTTCTGTTGTTTTATGTATGTTCATTCAAGTCCAATTGTTACCTTTTAAGTTACCAGATGTATATACCCTCACGTCATAACATGTCTTGTTTCAACTCACACCACCTATAAGTATCTCTATCAGCCTATCTGGTATATTTCAATAAAACTTTTAGACATTGGTCAGATAAGCAATTTTAATGGGAAACAGTAAAAGAAGAAACAAATCTTGAAAAAGTGAGGCTAGTAAAAGTCTCAGGACTTAATCACATGAAGTTATACCTTAACAAGGGGGAAGCAATAACTAGTTCAATTCTTTTGGAAAGACCGCTTAACTTAACACGTTCTCTCAGATTATCAACCTGTCATAGAGACACAAATATTCCCGCATGATGTTTAAATAACAAAAAATTAACCAGGAAAAAAGAGGGAAAGAACTAGCTAGAGATAGATCTATGCTAGAAGAGATAATCACTGTTGACACATATTTCTCTGATGAGAGAAACAAATTATGAAAATACGGAGGCATAACACCACTACCAATCTCTACAAAAATCCTTGGCAAAACGGTTGGTGTTGTCACCATGCGACCCGGAGGTCTCAAGTTTGAATCATGTAATCAGCTAAGACATCCTATTATAGACCCACCTAATGAGTATAACTCTTCCCTGGACCTGCGCATTGTGGGTGCTTTATAGCACCATGTTTCCATTTCCTAAGTGTAAACACCTCAAGAATTCTGCAAAACACAAAGTCTATCCTGAATGACAGCAATCAATTTGACTGGCAATTACCTGCTTCCAGCCAAAAGGGGTTAGGTTTGCATCAAAAAGATCATCAGACAAGTATGCGTTGTGGAATCCTTGGGCATGTCTAACCTGTATACAAGCTTGGATAAGACCTTAATACTGTTGAAAGTAAGCAAATGATCTTCTCAAGAACCAAAGCACAACATACTCCAATACACAAGCTACGAATCCCTATAGTTATATGATGATTCATTTCACCCTTAAAATATAATGGAATTTTGTCCCACATCATCTAAATTTCATGCACTTCCTAATCTTCTTGAACATCAGGGTTTACATTAAAATTTCATTTTATAATATCAGTCAGAATGAGATAAGTAAGTAACATCAGTCAATATAACAAGTTACGAATCATAGGTGAGTAAAAGCTTTAGGATTCCATTTCACAAGTAGGGAAAAGAAATTGAAGCCCCGTTACATGGGAAAACAAAAAGAATAAGAATCTGCTTCAAGGATGAAGTTGCCACAAACCAGGTGAAGAGTTTTACAACGGTGCAATGGATAAAGACTTTGACCTGCAGTAGTATCCATATCTGCAGTGACATGGAAGAAAAGCCATCAAGAAAGTGTGAGTGATGAAGTTATGACTAAACCAGTAGTGAATAAAAGCAAAACTGCACGCCCATATCTTTTCTCCTTGAACAAGACAAGAATGGCTCTATAACCACACACAAGTTTGCTTATAAGTATTTGTAACTAAAGATGTAAAGTACCAAACATTTGCAAGCATAAAAAGATCACATAAAGTCACACAAGAAGATTCTATATTCTCAACACACAGAACAGCAACAATGAGGAATACTGCAGATCGAAGATTACGCGCCAATACTCATGGAACATACAACAATAACGCCCAAAGATGACTACAGGATTTGATTTATTATTAACATTAATGAAATAAAAGAACAAGCAGAAAAAGAAGAAGACAGGTGGAATTCAAGAAAATTTGAATGCTCTGTTGGATATATGCTCTTTTGGTCACTAAAGTCCTATTGGGCTTCAGTGAAACTTGAGCCGATGAGGCTTAGGGTTGAGTTATGTCTAAGACCTAAGCGTATATATTCATGGTTTTCTCCTCTTGTGCCTCCAAGGTGAATAGATCATCAGAAACAAACCCCAAGAGGCAGACGTTCATCATCTGAACGGTTGCCCACACAACCATCTCATCCTCCTCGAGAGATAGTCTGGAAGATCTGCCACAGTCTAGCTTCAAGGAGGTTGTTCGTGCTGCGGCGCTAAGGTGAGCTGTTCGTGAAGAGGAATCCTACAAGGGAAGATTCTACACGACACCTGCGCACCGAGAGGTAATTGTGAAACAAGGATGATTCGGTAAGCATACCAATGTACTAGGTCCTAAACCGCTTCCGCATAAATCTAAGATTTCCTTCAATTGGTATCAGAGCCTTGGCTGTACATTGGTATGTGAATCTAGTTTCACTATTCATGTAATTAGTTTTGCTTCTTGAAATGTGGCACCTAGGGTTCTAGGATTATGGTATGAATCTAGCATGTGTATTTTATAATTCATTTTCATAAAAGTTTAAATTTTAATCGGTAAAAATGCTTTAATCCATGGTTAGGATCTCTCGTGTATTTCTCGATTTGTAACAAGGAGGCTAATCCCATATGATTAGGTTTCCTCCTTGCTGTTTTTGTTTATTTTTGGAATTTCCGTGTATTTTTCCAATATTTTGTAAAAGTTCAAGATCGAGAAACCGCGAGTAAGATGCGCAGTCAGTACTGTCGGAGATTTTTCGAGGTCTTCCCGATCTCGGAATGAGGCGATCTATATATGGTTGGAAAGAGGACGGAAAGACGAACGCAACGGTGGGTGGCTTAACGCCATCTGAGTTTACACGCGCCTCCACGCACCTCCACAAGATTCTGAGAGTGGCCGCCACTCTCCGGCAAAGAATGGGAGAGTGAGAGAGCGTCCGGCCACCTTTTTGGGTGGTTCCGGCGGCGGTGCACTCGTCTCTACATGGCGGTCCTTCCCCTGGAGTTTCAGCCTGATTTGACTTCGGGTGACGGCGCGGCAGACCTGACGGCTAGGGTTCCTCTTTCGCGTCCTAGGGTTTCTCGCCAAAGGATTGGGTCTTTGGGCTTTTGGGCCCATGAAACCCTAAAGGGGCTTGAGACAGATACTATGGGCTAGGCGAAAGTTGAATTCCAAAGTTGTATTATTTTATTTTATTTTATTTTATTTTCTTTAAAATAGGAAGGCCATGGATTAAAGTAATTATGATTTATTATTTAATGCTTTTATTGATTGGTATAAATTATATGATAGATAACATGCTTTATTGCGATAACATGCCATATAGAATAGGTGGTGCCATATTGTTGCATAACTTGTATGATTGCATGAGCATAATAGCTATTATGTCTTCAGCGACTAGTATGATAGTTATTATAGGATTATTTTGATTTTAAATCATCCTAAGAAATTAATTAATAATTATTATGATTTTTATTAAAAATCTAGATTAATAATTGAATTAATTAATTTTGGATTATTAACATCAAGACAAATAATCGTTATGGAAATTATTTTGATTTCAAATTATCCTCATAAATGATAATTATTATGATTGTTGCAATCTAGATTAATAATTAAGTCAGCTATTTGGATGATTTAAATCTAGAAAAATAATTAGAGAAAATTTCTTGAGAGAATTCTTTTATTTTGCGAGTAATTTGTGGGTTTTTCTGAAATGGTCATGGAATAACACACGCTGCATACAACATTCATGTATCATGATTGTTTGGAGCACACGCTGACGTAAAGTGACCGGATTTCAGGACCTTAATACTTTCAAAATTATGTTAAGCTTAGTGCACGTTTATCGGCGCTCTTACTTATATAGTTTTTGAAATCAAACAAAGGATACTCTCAATTAAATAATTCTTGGAAATTAGAAAATGTTGCTTATGTTGAATGGAAGGAGATTTAAATTAAGAGATTAATTTAACCTTCAAGCGCATTATAGGACCATTAATAAAATAATCATGTGAAGTCCCATCGAATAAGCATGATTGGATTTTATTAGATTGGACTTAAATATCTATGGGAGGAGATTTAAATTAAGAAATTAATTTAACCTCCAGGCGCATTGTGGGCCTATCAATAAAATAATCATGTGAGGCCCCAACGGATAAGCATGATTGGATTTTATTGGGCCTTAATAATTTCAAAATTTTAATAAAGTATTGTACGTCCCATCGTCGATAATACTAAGTTATTAAAGATAATTTTGAAATTAAACAATGAATTCGACTGGGCTTATGAAAATTCTCAAACAAAAATGTTGAATGGGTGAAGGTTTTAAAAATTAATTAATTTTAAAACCTGCGGGCTCCATTTGTGGGTTTATTAGTGAAATGGTTATCGCTGAAGCCCCATCGGATAAGGATAATCAGATTTCACTAGATTAAATCTTAATAATTTCAAAATTTTAGTAAAGTATTGTACGGCCCATCGTCGGCAATGCTTAGACACTAAGGATAATTTTGAAATTAAACAATGGTTAATTACATTCAACTTTGGTAAAATTGTTAACCCTCCCATCGAGGCTCTGGCAATGGCACTGAAGGCCCAAATAACAATTTTGGTTTTTACAAGTGACTTGCCCATCGTAAGCCTTGTAAAGATAAACTGAAGGATTGTTAACAATAAACAAGAGTAGTTATGAGAATCTACTTGCATTTCGTTTGTTTATTGCATTCGTCTGTAATTGTGTGCTTTATATGTTTTTCAGAAAATATCTTAGAAATGATTTTGAGTCGAAAACCTCTAGATGGTACCAACTATGAATAAGTGAAAAGCAAATCTTTGATATTGTTCTAAAACATGGAAGCTAAAATTTGTCCTGACAATGTGAGGGCCATAGCAACCTGCAGAGAAAGCGTTTAAGGAAACTAAGATGCATTTCTCAGATTGAGAAAGGGCAGATATGGTAGTTCGTTGCTATATTATTGTCAGTCTTTCCAAATACTTGCAGAAGCAAGTGTACATGATTAAGAGTGGAGTAAAAATGCTTCAGACTCTTAATGACATGTTTGCTGCGTCTAGCAGCTCTGCTAGACAGAATGCAGTCGGTGCAGGTTTTGCTAAGAGTCTTGTTAAATCCAAAGGGAAACCCAAGGGTGGTAACAAGAACAAAATGACTTGGTTATCAGTTGTCAAACCAGTTGCTATGAAGAAGCCGCAAGGCAAGTTCTTCAAGTACAGACTAAAGGGACACTGAAAGAAAAATTGCCCAGAGGTGATGAAAAGAACCAGACATGGGCATATCAAGGCCTGATCAGTGAATGAATTATTGATTCAGGAATCACTGATTATGTTTGTTACTCTTTGTAGTAGTTCAAACATGGCATACCTGTCAGCAATGGACATAGATATTTTAAGCTTGAAAATGGGAACTTGTGTCTGCATTTGCAGTAAGACAAGTTATTTATAAGACTATGGTTTTGGGTGACTGTTTATTTGTTCTAGATTTCAAGAGGAATTCAATTTTTGTTAGTTGTTTTGGTTAAAACATGGGTTGACAATGCAATTGATTCCTCAGTTACATTTCGAAGTTCATCTTCGTCTTGTTTGTTCTGGTACATTGTTTAAATAGTCTTTATTACCTATGTCCTATAACCTTTTTAAATTTGTTATGTTGAATGGAAAGGATGATGAACAAGGATTTTCACCAAAGAAATAAAAGTTTCAAATGAAACATAACTTTGGCCTTTGTGATTGAGTCACATTATCTCAAGTAGAAAATATGTTTTAGTTAAAAGAGATACTGAAAGTTCAAGAATCTTTTAACTAACAGCTACATGTTAGTCCTATTTGGAAGGTAAAGTGGCCAAGCAATCCTACAAGGGCCAAAAAGGTTTGCGCAACTATTCAACTGGAACTGGTACATACTAATGTATGTGGACCACTTAGCGTTCAGACCATAAGAGGTGATGAGTACTTCATTATATGAATGTTTACTCTGGATTGGGACAGATGAACCAAGTGCGCCATAAGTCTAAAGCTTCTGGAAATTTCCAAGAGGTTTAAGTCTGAGGCAGAAAAACATGTAGGTGTTCAAATCAAAAACACTTTGGTCTGACTAAAGTGTTGGCTACCTGTCTGGTAAGTTCAGGTCTTACCTGATTTAAGAGGGGATAGTTTTCGTAACTGTCAACTCTAAGAACGCATTAGTTGAATGAAGTTGCAGTATGCAAAAATCAAACATTTCTAGACTTGGTGAAGATCATGTTCAGTTATTCATCTTTGTCAATGTTGTTCAAGGGAGATGCCTAAGAGAAGGAAATGTACCTTCTTAACTTGGTTCCGTCAAAGTTTGTTGTAAAGACACCTAAAGAATTATGGAAAGGGTGCAAGCCCAGATCAAACCATATTCGAATTTAGGGTGCTACGACACACGTCCTACAACAGCAGTCAAATGAGATGGAATCTTGTATGGAAGTGTGCATATCTTTTGGCTACCCTAAGAGAACTAGGGATGATTTCTTATTTAGTCTTAAGGACAAGATAATCTAAGTGAGCACTCACATGATTTTCTTAAAGGAGGACTAGATAAGAAATTATAAGCTCTTAAGTTAGGTTATTCTTGATGAGATTTATCTCAGATCAAGAATTTCCAGAATCTCTAGAAGCTTCATCCATTGTTCCCTTGATTGTTCAAGAGGGGATAGATATCTCTAAGTGAACAAACAAGAGAACCATGATTGGAAATTCAACATGATAATATATAAGTGAAACTAGTAGAAATATTAGTATCACATGTAAAGGAACAATATCAAGGATAATCGGATCCTCAAGAAATTGAAGATCCATCATTTGACCCACTATTTGTTTTACCTATAAATACACAAGGTCTAGTGCAGTACATTCGTAGTAGGAGAGAACCTTGTTAACTCTCAAGTTGTCTCTTGTTGAGTGATATTGATCCTACTAGTTACGATAATACACTAGAAGATGTTGTTGATCAAGTGTTGCTCACGCTATGAACAATGAGATGAAATACTTGTATTTCAACTCCGTTCGGTCCTAGTAAATACACCAAGAGGGGTAAAACCCACAAGGTGCATGTGGACATAAAAGGCAAAGAGAGGATGGACAGAAAGGTGAAAACCTTCAAAGCTAGCTTGGAGGCATTTTTTGCCAGACGCCATGCTTGAGTCTATCCAGATTCTCTTAGTTGCTATAAGTCTCAATTATGAGATTTCATTTTGGGAGTTGGATGTCAGGATATCTACATACAACAACCAAAAGGGTTTATAGCAAATGAGTAGGAACACACGGTATGCAAGTTGTGAAAGTCTATTTCATAGACTTAAGCAAGCATCCAGGTCTTGAAACATCAGTTTTGATCAGGTTATCAAAATTTTGATTTTGAGAGAACCTTGATGAATGATGTGTATTTGTATGTAAAGGATACAACGGAAGACAGTAGCTTTTCTGGTACTTTATGTAGATGATATGCTCCTTATTAGAAACAATGTGGAGGTAATATCAAGCATAAAGAGTTGGCTAAGTTAGTGTTTTGGTATGGAAGTACTGGGGAAGCCAATTATATTCTTGGTATAAAACTCTTATGAGACCGGAAGAATAAGTTGTTGGCATCACCTCAGGCTACTTACATGACAAAACCCAAAATTCAACATGAGAATTCTAAGAGAAGAATTATAATTCTCAGATGTGAAATTCATCTTCCTAAGGAGTGACTAAAGACTTCTAAGAAGGAAGAATGCATAAGCAAGATATCTTATGCTTTGGCAAAGGTAGACTCACGCATATCATGTTGGGCGTTAAACCAGACATCTGTCACGCAGTGGGAGTAGTGAGATAGTACCATTTTGAACCTAGAGGAATACTAGATTATTGTTAAGCATGTACTCAAGTATCTTTGGAGAACGAGAGATTATATGCTGGTTGGGAGTCTTGAAAAGCTGAGTTTTCAAAAATTCAGTTATTTCAAGTGGATATTGACTCAAGAAAATCAACCTCGAGCTATGAGTTTTTCACTAAACTCAGATAGCATTAGAGGTGGATCTTGCAGACCCAGTTACTAAGAGTTTGCCTGAACTTGTGTTCGAGAGGCATGTTACTTCTTTGGGTCTTAGGAGGATCCCAGACTTGCATTAAGCAAGTGGGAGTTATTGGTTTCATTGTGCTCTTGGAGTAAGACGATGAAACAAAAAAATAATTTTCTGAATTTCATAAATAAGGTTTTATTTATTTATTTTGCGCACTATTTACAAACATAAAGGTCCGGATCAAATTGTGGAGTATATGATCATATGGATACGTTCATGGAGGACATGATCATAGGATCTCACAATTGATGAATGGAGTCACAGCCATTAAATAAAGTTGGGCACTTCATTCAGGCTGCAATATTTTATGAAGTGATTTTGTCCGAATCATTGTAAAATATTGGTGTGAATTAACATTCACATTGAAAGGATCAAGGAGAGATTTGATTAAGGTTGTTTTTCTGTCATAAGGTATCAAATCTCCAGTTAACTATAGTTATGTGATTGCTCTTAATCCTGAGTTTATTATAAATAGGTAATCAAATAGTTTTCATTCTTTGATTTACCAACGGGTGAGGTCCGATCTTTTGATGGCCAATAACTCGGTGTTTTGGGAGTGAGATTATTTGATTATCAGTATTTATGAGATAAACAACAAGGAATTTATAGGAAATGTCCCCTTGATATATTTCGGTACTTGGATATTAAAGACACTGGCCAGTGCATGTAATCCATTAGAGAAATTATCAAAGTCAAGGGAATAAATAATTGATTGGGTTACAGAAAACTAATCAATGAATTATAGACATTCTATAAAGGGGCAATGCATATTAATGTTATAAAGGTCATTAATCTTGGAGTTTACGTTCGGGTTTTTAGTGGAGTAGCACCGAATTAGATAATCTTGTAAAGATTATCAGGAGCCTTGATCAATGACAAATGGTAGGTCCCCAGGCTAGCTCGAGACAAGGGATGAGGTATATTATCAGATGATGATAGCTTATGGGCTACATGGTCTTGGGTTTACGAACTCAAGTTTGTATCTTAAAGAGCAAGTGGGAGATTGTTGGATATATGCTCTTTTGGTCACTAAAGTCCTATTGGGCTTCAGTGAAACTTGAGCCCATGAGGCTTAGGGTTGAGTTATGTCTAAGACCTAAGCGTATATATTCATGGTTTTCTCCTCTTGTGCCTCCAAGTGAATAGATCATCAGAAACAAACCCCAAGAGGCAGACGTTCATCATCTGAACGGTTGCCCACACAACCATGTCATCCTCCTCGAGAGATAGTCTGGAAGATCTGCCACAGTCCAGCTTCAAGGAGGTTGTTCGTGCTGCGGCGCTAAGGTGAGCTGTTCGTGAAGAGGAATCCTACAAGGGAAGATTCTACACGACACCTGCGCACCGAGAGGTAATTGTGAAACAAAGATGATTCGGTAAGCATACCAATGTACTAGGTCCTAAACCGCTTCCGCATAAATCTAAGATTTCCTTCATGCTCGTCAATCGTTAGTAAAGAAAGTAGAAACTGAGACGACGATTCTACTACATTTCAAAAAGGGCTAGATCCACAGCAGTGGCGCCATTAATTCCTACATAATCGGAAACGAACAATTTCTCACAAATGAATACTAATTATCGTGTCACCATACCTATTAGATCACGGAATCGTCGTAAAAGTAATCGAAAGCTAATCCTCAGAACTTTGGAGGTGATTAATTTCTAGCAAAGCTCATCGAAAACGTGAATGAGAATTCACATGGCGGAAGAAAAAAATGAGAGAGAGAGAGAGAGAGAGTAGGAGGAGGAGTACCTAACGAAGAAGAGAAGCAAAGAAAATGAGGAAAACGTTGGGATGCGCGGCGAGGCTCTGAAAACGTTGATAGCCACAAGCTTTAGGGGGCTGTAAAGTTATTTAGAACCTAATCAAAAGAACCTAATCCAAATGCAGTCATTGTCAGGACACAGTGTAAAGTGTTTTTTTTTTTTTTGGTAAACGGACACTGTAAAGTTAAATGGGCTGTTATCTCTGAACTTGAAGCACACATCAAAATCCATCGGGTTACAAAAAAATTAGTATTGATCCTATTGAGCATTGCTATCTTAAAAAAGGACTTGGAGGGAGCTTTGGGTGTCCAAAATGTGTTTTCAATCGGGGATTTCTGTCTATTCAATCAGGAATACCATGTAGCCTATTGGTTAACCCTGATTTTCACGTGCAAGACATATGGATACAATCTATAAGACTTAATTAATATGAATTTCATGTTGCTTACTGCTCGAGTGCACGGTTCTATTCTGTTTGGTGATTATCTAGAGATGCACTAAAGATTCATATTATATAGAAATGGTTACATTGCCAAATTTGTTCCCACTTAATGTGCTAGCTAGAGCATACATTTAGTTTTAGCTATATCTTCAAGTTGTGGTACAGGACGTAGGCTTGTTCTTTAGTGAAAAAATTATCTGTTTTTTTTTTTTTTTTTGATTGCTCCACTGGTTTCGGGACTTTGCTCCGACTATATCCAATCTGACCCGGGTAGGTTACCTAGCATTGGTAAGTGAGTCTCACAGTGAGGATTTTCTGCATACACAAGGTCTCATCTGTTTTTACCCCTGATATAAAATTATCTGTTCATTATCCCAAAAGTTCTTTTTTATTACAATTTGTCATAAAATCCCTTCTGTTATTGTTATTTTGTTAGAAATTTATTTCTTCTGGATAAATTTATTAGGTTGTTGATAGCGAGCCATGCTCATCAGATGGTGTGCATGAAGTTGAATTGCTTCTACCATTTCTGAATAATAGTTTTGTTTAAGGTATGTTTGCCTACAATCTTATTTCTTATAAGTATTCAGGTTATTATTGCTATTACAATTTTTCCAGTTTTTTAAATTTTTATTTTCTAACATTAACAGTTAATATTTTATAAAGCATGCAGCCAAAGAGATGTTGTTGGCGTTCTTTCCTTTAGTGGCTCAATATGTTCTTTTGCATATCTGAATTCAAAAGAGCAAATTTCACAAGCCATCACTGATATAAAGGTGTCAATATCTATCCATATTTATTCATTCATTATTTTTCGATGAAACTTGTGTTCTTTTATTCAAGGGCTGTCTTAAGTTTGACATTTATTTTGGTAATATCTGCCATGAAATATGGTTATTTGATGGTACACCTTCTCATGGGTTTATAGAACGAAGTGATATATCGGAAATATGGCTAATTGTAATATCTATATATTGCTCATTGATATACGTCAATTTTTTCTCATTACCAAGAGATTATGCTGGTTCCTCATGTAATGCCATAAGATGGTTCCTTGCCTTCTAAGTTTTTTCATCAGCTACTGTGAGGTGTGTTTAGTAATGACATGGACACTTCATCTTATGTGTGTTTTGTAATGTTCTGACCTGAATTCTTACTCAATGGAATTATCTCTTTAAGCTGGTGTAATTAGGCAGTGAGATCTATCATCTATCCCTGGGTTGTTTCAAAGACCTACAGCTATTTTATTCTTAGAACCTTGTTACTATGCTATTCCCCTGGTTTAAAATAGGTTCTGAATGATTCAGCTATTTATTTTGTTGCGACTATATTCTCTGATGCATGAACCCTATTAACACATTTTCATACACTAGGAAATCTGGCACCTTCATTGAATTTTCCTGGGAGATCTGATTAGCCATTTAGGCAGGTTATATTTTCATGATTTCCTAGGTTTTTGTTCTTTTTGTTAGACTAGTGACAAGGTTCAAGTGATTTGATTGCTAAAGCGGAGGCAATGGACTTGCGATTACCTAGTAAAAAAAAATTTCTCCTCTACTAAATACTCCCTAAGGGGGTGTTTGGTTCAAGTTTTTGGAGAGGATTACCGGTAATCCTTCTTTGGTAAATGTAATTACCATGTTTGGTAGAAGGAATAAATTACGATTCCCGGATATCCAAGGATTACCGGTAATTTGATTTATAAAGAAAAGTCACTATTCAGATTACCAAAAATAATATGGTAATTCGGAATACCAATCAGAATACCAAGTAAAGGGAAAGCACAACAATAAATTTTGAGACAAAAATACCCCAATACACATAAAAATCTAGACCCAATCTATCAATTACAAAAGTAAAAATAGTTTGGGGTTATTTTTGTAAAATAACCTCATATTCCAAGTCACATTTCGTTCTAAACCAAATATGGAATCAGTAATTTTTACCCAGTATTCCCGGTAATATTTTGGCGAACCAAACACATCTTTCGTAAGATTCCAAGTAAACTCAATTTCTATTGAATTCCCATTAATCATGATTCCCGGTCACCAAAAAATTTCTCCTGTACCAAACACACCCTAAGTGTAAATGGGATTCAAACCCGGGATCATGCACTTTCTGAATGGACTTGCCACTTTAGCTAGGGTTATTGGGCGCACGGTCTATCCTATTTACTTGGGGTGAAATGCTTGTAGATATTCTCAAACTTTATTAGGTTGCAATAGTTTCTCCCGTGGATCGAGCTATGCCACCATAAACATATAAAAGTGATAATCACGTCAATTCATAAATGATAATTGATATAGTTTATTATTTTGGCTTCTGATGCTCTGGTTTGTCACACTTGATTGAATTTATCATACTTTTTAACAGTAAAGGATGTACTCTTCCATTTCCCAGAAGTGTCTTTGCACCATGGTTAGCAGGGGCGTATGTGTGTGATTACTTGCAGCCTTCTGAAACTATTGAGGTTTGTTCCATTTCTGTAGTGAAGCAGTATAGGTTTGGTTTCTCTCTGCGTCCGAATTTGTTTTGCTTGTTTGATTTGATTTGAAGGTCAACTATTCCTGCGTTGGATCATTTTGCATTGCATGTATTGTTGCTAAAAAAGATTTTAGGTGATTAGGAGTTTAGATTTGATAGTTACACAGGTATATAAAGAGACATAATCCTGGCTTGAAGAGATTAATTTTTTTTTTGATTTGGGATATTTCATTCCAAAATAATATATTATCCCGAGCCTTTGAACAACTACTTATTCATGCCTGGTACTACCCTGGTGCTTTGCAAATAAAGTATGCTTGAATTTAAGCATGTGCATGAGTTCAGGGGTCTGAATAACATGCTTTTTATTGTCAAATGTAAAACATAATGGCAGAGGACAGAGGCTACTCAACTTATGAGAAGCAAAATAATATGGTAATGTTGTTGGACACTCCTGAAAACCAAAAGCAAAAAGTAACAGAGTTAGAACAGTTCACTTAATGATAGTCGTTGTTTACCGTTGTCAAGTTTAAGACTACATTTACATCAACCGGTGTTTTCATGCTTTAGAACTACTTTCCTCCGGTACCCTCTACAAGCTTGTCACTGTTGTAATGAATTTATACTTTTGATTTTTATTTCTGGGTATTTTTCAAGGAAAACATTACATTATTCCTCTGACTTGTGATTTTCATTCGTAGGTTTTAAAAGATCATTGTATGGAGTTGTTATCTATGAAAGATCCAATTGATGTCTCTCCACTTCTGGAGCCAGAAAAAAAAAGTGCTATCTTTTAAAACTAAGCCCTGTTTAAATACTGTTTTTTTTTTTTGTATAAATACTGTTTTTAAAAATTGTTTTTTGGTTTTCAAAAATAAATAAATAAACTCATTTGATAAGACCTATTTTCTAAAAAAAAAAAAATTAAAAATTAAGTTTATTTATTTTTGGTTAGTATTTAAGTTCAATTTTTGGGTAGTATTTAAGTTCAAAATTTTAATGCAGTAACGTTATGTATTTTTTCCACACAAGTCCAGTTAAAAGATAATTTAATCAAGTGAAAAATGTTTATGCTTTAGCTATACTCACATGAAAGTTAGTGACTTCCATTAATATTTTCTTTCTATAACGAGACCCACCCATTTTTGGGAAAATTGTGTATAATTTTAAAGGATGTAAAGTTGTGTCATTTTAAGAGAGAGAAAGAGATAGATAAAGTAGGAGAGAGAGTTGACAAAAAAAATAAAGGTGTGGGTCCCGCTTCTTTGTGAGAGTGAAAGGATGTAAGTTGTGTAATTTTAAATGATAGACACTTTTTCCTCCATTTTTTTATGCAAATGTGACAGAAATTTTATTTTTCAACAAAAGCAAAAACATTTAACCCTTTAATCAAATCAAAAATAAAACTAAATGTTTCTACCAAAAAAATAAGGGTTCGCTTTTTGTCATGTGACATGACTAGACCACTTTCCTGCACACACAAATCAAGTGTGGGTCCCACGCTTAAAAAAAAAAGTCAGACCAAAATCAGGATACAACGCCGTATCCTTAAGATACGGACACAGATCCTTGTTGCAGGAATGAACAGTGTCATTCCTGCAACATGATTCTTATATTTCCCAAAAAATAAACTAAATTTTAATTCATATTAAAATAAAGCATTATTCGTGTTATTATTAAAAAATGATTATAACTTTTATATTGATCTAGCTCACAATTTATAAACAAGTCAAAAATTGTAGTTCACCAAGTTTTTAATGAATTGAATAAGGAGTATGATCACAAGCTGGCTTGACTCACTTCCAACTCTAACTAAACAAAGATACCCCTGTTAATGTTTAAAAGAAAATATATATAAAAACAAGGGAAATAGAAGTATAATATTATAAGGAAAGTTGTTAAGTTATGTTATAGAGATTGAAAGAATCACAGTTGTTTTGTTTTAAAAAACAAAATAAGTGTTGGTCCCACAATCTATATCTCTATGATATAACCTAACAATTTTTCAGTGACATTATATTTCTTTTTCCCCAAAAACAAACTCCTGTCTATGTTTTGTCACAAAATCAGTATAAAGTGGTTTATTTTCGCATGTTGAAAGCCGAACAAGCCCAAAAAATATACAATTTATTGAATTTCTTAATCCACGATCTCAAATTTAGTTTTACCAAGGATCAGACTTTCATAATGATATTTCTCTGTGGTGAAAAGGGGTCAGAGGTTAAGAATATATCATGAGAAGGCGTGAACCGGGAATGAAAAAGAAAATAATGTCTATTTTTCATTCATAAAATTGATAGCCATTAATGAATGCTAAAACACAGTATTAGTTGTCATCGTCCTTTTTTTCATCCTAAAAAGTTGGCACCTAGCTGTGTTTGGCGTCGGTAAAACCAATAAAAGCAATTAGGAAATCACATAACCGAAGAAAATTTTCTCATGTAACATACTGTCAGTTATTACGCAGGGAACTATTACTTTGCGTGCCCATTCCCAGGAAGTTTCTCGTCAGCAACATCGCTAGGAAGGTCAAGGCCGTGTGGAATTTTGCCAGGATAGTTGGTAGAGGACTCATCTGATCCAATCATACTGCAAAAACGAAGCTCAAAAGTGAATTTTCAGCAGAACCTTGAGTTTAAGTTCAGTAAATAAAATGGTCACCTTCTATCAACGATAACCACTGAACGTAGCTCACAATTAGCAAAGCTGTTCAAAAAGAAACGCAAAATTTTACTAATTAGTTCAGAGAAAAGTTTTTCATACAAATTTTTGTACAAAACTACTTTTCACCTCCAATTTTAAGGGAACAACAAATTAACCCTAAGTTTTAAAAAATTTACATTATGTTGTTCAACAATGTTGAGTAAGAATATCCCTCAAGTGCAATTCCCTCCTTTTTTATTTTTTTCCTACGTAAATTTTTCAAACGTGCAGTGAAGATTATTAAATAAATGCAGAAAAAAAAAGATAGATATGAAAATATTAGTCAATACTCAATATATCAAAAGTAGTCAGATGAGCATACTTGACCTGAATTATAATCGAACAATATATCATGAAGCCATGATCTTTTTCCATTTTATATTAAATTTAATTTTGATTACTTTATTTTTATATATATACAAGTGGAAATTGAACACAACCTAATACAGACTACCTAAATCTCTCACCATTAGATCAATCCTAGTAGCTTAATATTTGATTATTGATAATGTAAAAAAGTTTTAAAGTGCTAACCAGTGATGAGTTGTTACATTATTTAATGAGTTTGACATTTCAAGTACCGTCAAATTCATTAAATGATATCACATTATATCATTGGATAATAATGTAAAACTTTTTAACAGTGAAACTGTAAATAAATTAAAGTCCTCTATATTTCTTATTTTTTCTTAAAGGATTCAAATTTCAAAGGTCCTTCAACGCTCATTACATAATTTTTTTTTAAAAAGAAAACAAAAAGCTCCTTTATTATTATTCTTTTTGTTCATAAAAAAGATAAGGCAATCCCTCCAGAGGAATACTTACTGTGTGCAGATTTCACTCTTCACAGTTGGATGGCAATCATTTCCAAACGCACTTAGGGTATGAAACAGAAAACCGCTGTGGCTAACAACAGCTATCTCCTTTTCTTTACGCGTCCACAACCTGGACCAATTAAGGAAATGTGAAAAGAAAATATCAGATCTTTGGTTATAGGCTTGCAGCCATATGTTTCACAAGAGATATCATTTGCATAGTAATTTTCCTTAACATTTTTACACAATGGTAGGTGAGAAACATCCTGTAAATTTTAACATGAACACCAACATTAGCTTCATCCCAAACTTGTGATTAGAATGTGTTCTTATCCATTAATAGGTTTAAGGTTCATAAAGTCCTATTGCGGCAAATGCTTGTCAAAATACCTTCTTAAAATTTGAAACCACCAATATATAATCCTAATGGATTAGTGTAAACATGTGCTTCAGATACCATACAACAGCACACTGGAAAATTAAAAATCAAATTGTGCAACCACATGCATCGTCTGAATGTCTCTGAAATTATCACAGTAAGTGCAAAATAGTCAAAAAGGCAACCTTATCCAACCAATATGAACCTTCCAATTCAGAACGCTCAAACCTCTTTGGCTCTCCCTACTTTTCAATGATAAGATTATTCTTGTCAACTATTCATAGTCATTGACAGGAAACATAAATTATTTAATCACACTCACCATTCCAAAAATTTCAGCCCCCTGGCAGCAACTTCTTCATTCTCCTCTCTAGTGTCAGGTTTCCACAAAATGTCTTCATCATTTTCTATCTAAACACAATTTATACCAAGCATAAATCCCATCTAAACAAATTTCGATTATCTTCTAGCAACAAATGCATCAGAACAAACTTAATCGCAACAGCTGTTAGTGCATATTATGAGCTAATCAAAATAGATCACGTACCAGTGAAAAATTAATTGCTGGAAACATCTTTTTGTACTCGGTGATGCTTCTTCTCTTATCACAAGGATGCACCCCCTGGATTACAAAAAAAGAAGAAGAAGCAAGCATTACAGAAAAGCTTAATGAAATGAAATTAAAAACAGCAGGAGAGGATGTAAAAGATACCACACGCTCAATTTTGAAACTCCTTTCCGCTCATCATAACCTAATCTAATCTAGTCACTAGCTACAAGTTCATAGGCCACGTAAAAGCTGAAAACCAGTGACCTCCACCAATTGTTCAATGAAATAAAAAGGGAATATTTGAAAATCAATACAGTCAAAATATAAAGCAATATGAAGGAGCCAACAGCCCACCACACACCTCATGTCCTCATCCTGCAGTGAATCAACGAACTTCAGACTATTAACAAGACTCCGGAAACTCGGTTAAAGATATAACAAAATGAAGTGAATTGGATTAAGGAACAAAAATAAAATGGGCTAAAGTTGGGACAGGCAAGTATGACCTTACAGCAGCTCCTCAAGAAGCTGATGTAATGATTATATTGAATTCAACAAGCAAACAAACAGCAAATGAGCGACAAGACCTGACATCAGTTTCCTAAATAAGCTGGAAAGCAGGTTTCAAGATGGCAAGGTAGACAGCCATGTAATTTAAGTAATTCATCTGGTATATTTTCAAATAACTGATGCTATGCCCTCTTGAAGCTTTTAAGAGGGGAAAAAAAACAAGCAGAGATAGGAACTAAGAGAATTGAAGAAAGCAAAGGAATGATTGATACAATTAGTTAATTCAATCATCCAAACTTCAAAGCTATAAAATCATCATCATTATATACCAAATGCTCTCGGCAAAGCTCTACTGCTAAAAATGGTGGGGAATACAGACTAGAAATTGCATGACGACCACTATCTCCCACATTGTCATTCATCAGAGGAGGTACATTAATCCCATCAGAGTATGCTTCACCACCAAAGACTCCAACGGCTGTTTGCATGGTCCTGTAATACAATAATTAGCAATTTTAACTTATGATGACGCTCCTCCCAAACTAAATAAATACTCCTGTTTGTTCACTAATATACAAAACATTTATTCTGTGCAAATAGCAGTACAAGTGTACAACTCCACAAAAATACGTTTAAAAAATTCCTAGTGTATACTAAAAGGATTAACTCCAAATCAAGATCAATACTTATTATAAGTAAATATCCCCCATATTGAAAATAAAACTATATGGGTAGGATGATCTGTTCACAAATGTGTCGTTTCCAGTTTTTCTTTCTTTTCAGAATTTAAAAAGAAATTATAAACCATTTATTAAGAAGCATAGTGCACTCATATTTGAAAGACATTAAATAATAGATGTTAGACATATAACAAATATATACATCTACATAATAGACTAGCAAACACAATATATAATTCAAAAAGTAATGTCAGATATTCTCTGAGTATCTGTGTTCTGTTGGATTTTGGTCAAGAGTCATAAAATATGTTGCATCATCCACTAACAATCAGAAAAACAAAGCAGCTTTAAAAAATCATATTCAATTTCTGTTGTTTTATGTATGTTCATTCGAATCCAATTCTGCTATCTTTTAAGTTACCAGATGTATATACCCTCACGTCATAACATGTCTCGTTTCAACTCACACCACCTGTACATATCTCTATCAGCCTATCTGGTATATTACAATAAATCTTTAAGACCTTGGTCAGATAAGCAATTTTAATGGAAAGCAGTAAAAGAAGAAACAACTCTTGAAAAAAATGAGGCTAGTAAACGTCTCAGGAGAATTCTAAATCACAATGAAGTTATACCTTAACAAGGGGGAAGCAATAACTAGTTCAATTCTTTTGGAAAGACCGCTTCCCTTAACATGTTCTCTCAGATTATCAACCTGTCATAGAGACACAAATATTCGACCATGATGTTTAAATAACAAAAAATTAACCAGGAAAAAAAAGGGAAAGAACTAGCTAGAGATAGATCTATGCCAGAATGAGATAATCACTGTTTGATAAGAGAAACAAATTATGAGAATATGAAGGCATAACACCAATACCAATCACTACAGAAAATCTTGGCAAAACGGTTGGTGTTGTCGCCATGTGACCCAAAGGTCTCAAGTTTGAATCATGTAATCAGCTAAGACATCCTATTATTATATACCCACTTAATGAGTCTGACTCTTCCATGGGCCCTACGCCTTGCAGGAGCTTTATAGCACCATGTTTCCCTTTTATAAGTGTAAACACCTCAAGAATTCTGCAAAACACAAAGTCTATCCTGAATGACAGCAATTAATTTGACTGGCAATTACCTGCTTCCAGCCGAGAGGGGTTAGGTTTGCATCAAAAAGATCGTAAGACAAGTATGCATCATTGTTCTTCTCTCCTTCTACATTGTGGAATCCTTGGGCATGTCTAACCTGTGTACAAGCTTGGATAAGACCTTAATACTGTTGAAAGTAAGCAAATGATCTTCTCAAGAACCAAAGCACAATATACTCCAATACACAAGCTACGAATCCCTATACTTATCTGATAATTCATTTCACCCTTAAAATATAATGGAATTTTGACCCACATCATCTAAATTTCATGCACTTCCTAATCTTCTTGAACATCAGGGTTTAGATTAAAACTTCATTTTATAATATCAGGCAGAATGAGATAAGTAGGTAACATCAGTCAATATAACAAGTTACAAATCACAGGTGAGTAAAAGCTTTAGGATTACATTTCAAACGTATGTAGGGAAAAGAAATTTAAGCCACGTTACACGGAACAAATATAATTTTCATATCATAAGGGAAACAAAAAGAACAAGAATCTGCTTCAAGCATAAAGTTGCCACAAACCAGGTGAAGAGTTTTACAACGGTGCAATGGATAAAGACTTTGACCTGCAGCAGTATCCATATCTGCAGTGACATGAAAGAAAAGCCATCAAGAAAGTGTGACTGATGAAGTAATGACTAAACCAGTAGTGAGTATAAGCAAAACTTCACGCCTATATCTTGTCTCCTTGAACAAGACAAGAATGGCTCTACCACACACAAGTTTGCTTATAAGTATTTGTACCTAAAGATGTAAAGTACCAAACATTTGCAAGCATAAAAAGATCACATAAAGTCACACAAGAAGATTCTATATTCTCAACACACAGAACAGCAACAATGAGGAACACTGCAGATCCAAGATTACGCGCCAAGAATCATGGAACATACAACAATAACGCCCAAAGATGACTATAGGATTTGATATATTATTAACATTAATGAAATAAAAGAACAAGCTTAAAAAGAAGAAGAAGACAGGTTGATTTCAAGAAAATTTGAATGTTCGTCAATCATTAGTAAAGAAAGTAAAAACTGAGACGACGATTCTACTACATTTCAAAAAGAGCTAGATCAACAGCAGTGGCGCCATTAATTCCTACATGACCGGAAACGAACAATTTTTCATAAACGAATACTAATTAACGAGTCACCATCACTATTAGATCACGGAATCGTCGTAAAAGTAATCGAAAGTTAATCCTCAGAATTTTGGAGGTGATTAGTTTCTAGCAAAGCGCATCGAAAACGTGGATGAGAATTCACATGGCAGAAGAAAAAAATGAGAGAGAGAGAGAGAGAGAGAGAGAGAGAGAGAGAGTAGGAGGGGGAGTACCTAACGAAGAAGAGAAGCAAAGAAAACGAGGAGAACGTTGGGATTGGGATGCGCGGCGAGGCTCTGAAATGGGAGTGGGGGCAAAAGTGGAATTTAACAAAATAGAGTCATGAGGAATGGGCATGGCGCAAGATAAATACATCGTGGCGGTTGGGGAGTTGCCACTTGCTTGAGTATCGAAAAAATAATTTGATAATTGTGACTCTCACTCTCCCTATGGGCTTGCTGATTTGGTCTGAAAAAATGAAGAGGTGCGTTTTTGGCTGCTAATCCTTCGCACATGGCAGATCACTCATCAGTCATCACACATATTTGATTTCTTGTTTGTCACGGTTGGAACAAATGAAAAAAAATATATTAGATTCACTTAAATTACAAAAAAATTATCCACGGAAAAGACAGATTATAAACCATAATCTAAGGCATATTAAATATAATAAAAAATCAACTTTTAATCATAATATTAATTTATAAATTTTGAAAAGGTTGAAAATTTAAATTAGCATTTCAATATTTCACCTTGGCAAGTAATTTGGAGGGGTGATTGTTTTGGGGATTAATATTTGTTATTTTAAAGGATATAGAAAATTGTCATTTTACTTTGTATGATTAGAGAAATATAAATCATGGTGGAAAAAAAGTGAAATTTTTTTAATTTAAATATTAAATAAAAAATATCAGTTTTAACTAAAATGACTTTCCTTTAAAAGGACAAACATTTTTTCTTGTTTTGGACCTATCCACTGAGTTGTTGCTTTCTTTTGCTTCCATCATGTTGAAAATAATTGTCTGAAATCTAAAAAACGCGATAATCCAACAAGACGTATCTTTGAATGCACACTAATCTTACTAGAAAGAAATCACCACTCGAATAGTGACAAAAATAAAGATTAAGCAACATACATAAGTAATCAGATGGAAAAATGATTGTACTAGTGCAATTCATTAAAAGAATCGCCTAGTTAATCCGCAACGAAAAAGATTCCATCACAGTCAAAGCATGTTGATCAATCCCGCATCTTATTAATATGAGATTTAGTGCCACGTCATGACTTCCGCACGTACTTTATGTGTCACTTTTGCCACATCATCCAGTTTCACATGTTTATTGTGCTTCCCTCAATACCACGCCAGCCAATCCCGCATGTTTGTTGTGCGTCTCTCTTTGCCACATCATTAGTCCTGTAACTGACATGCACGGGGCTAATCCCGCTCTCATTTAATGCAGCATTTTTCAACTCAATAAATTCTCACCCTTCCTAATTATAATAGTCCTAACCCAATTAATTAGCAAATTACATGTAATTAAATAATTAAACATGTTTTAGTGAGTAAAATTAAGTATAAGGCTTAATTAAATGAATTTGAGTCACTTTGGAGTTAAAAAGTGTACTCAGTAAAAATTAAGGGGTATAAATGGGTGTAGGCAAAAGTACCCAAAATATAAAAATAAAAGTGAAAATGTTCCTAGAATAATATTCCAGACTTTTGGGTGAAGTTTGGTAATTATTGGAGTTAAATAGATAGATGAACCGATACCCACTTAAAACCATTTAACATAAGGTTAAGTGGCATAAAACAAAAAAAAAGAACCCAAGCCCCTCATTTCCCCGTCGAACCAGCATCAGAGAAGAAAAGAAAGAAGGGAGGAGAGGGAGAAAAGGGAAGAAGAAGGGGAAACCATGGAGTGAGCAAACCTTGGCCGAATCAACTCATTCCAAAGCCTAAACCACTCCAAATCTTCTCTTCTTTCATAATCCTAGCTTAGTTTTTAGTGGGGAGCATTGTGGAGTGGGATATCATCCTCCAAAAATTCGGCCCATTGGAGAAATTGAGGTGTTTGAGAGCTTCAACCTCCATTGAAGCTTGAGGAGCCATCAATCCTTGGTTGTGTGACCATTGGTGGTAAGATTCTAACCCTTGAACCTTGCTCTCTTGGAAATTCCATGATTTAGGGTTTTTAATGAATAGTGTTTTAGGGTTTTTATGAAATATTGATAGATTGGCTATGTTCTAGGCGTATTGTAGCTTAGCGTATGTTATGAGAAATGCTAGGAATGATGATTAATCGGTGAAAATGAGCTTAGATAGTTATATGACTATACTATGAATATTGCAAGAATATGATACTTGGTTGTGAGTTTTCTTGCAATTATGGTCATTGGTTGGTTGAATAATTATTGTGTCCATGTGATGTCTAGAATTGAGGCATTTGGACCAACCTTGAGTGATCAACCATTGGAGCAAGCTATGGAGCTTGATTAGCTCATCGGAATAAGTGAGTCCATGCTTTAGTTGTGGCATGATTGAGTTGTGGTTGGTAATTATGAGACACTTTGGATGCAATATGTTTTAAATTGCATTAAACCTTGTGTAGGTTTTGTTTGGAAAGTGGATTATTGCAATTGGTTGTCGAACCTGTTGGTGGAGAATATAGGTTGACAGAAGCTTGAGGTAAGCCTTCGGACCTTGGGTGTAATTCCCTTGATTGTTCCACCAAGCCCTGAAAGGGTAGTGGTAATTATAGTGTATATAAATGCAATGAAATAGTGTAATGCTTTGTTATACGTATGTGTATGCATTTGGTGTGGCATAGGATGGTGTTTCCCTATGTGGTATGTTGCATGACGATGCGTAAACCATACTTGGTAGTTAGCTGGCCAGTAGGACTATTTGCATCTGAGTTTCCTTAGGACAGCTTGAGAGCTCGCAGGATTTCTCCTGGAGATGTTATTGCACTTTGCATAGATATGTATTTACTGCATTATTATTGTTATTGCTATTACACTGGTATGGAACTGTGGGGTGGAGAGATGCTCCAAGGACCCCTGGTTTACTGGATATATTCGTATATCTCACCCCGTGTTATGGGGACCCCCTTTCAGGTAAGGATGCTGCAGGAGCCACCAGTGGCAAGTGGCCATACTTAGACTAGTAGTGATGCATGAGGATCCTGTATTTTGATATTATACATGTTGTTTTGTAGCTCACATGTATAGGATTGTAATTAATAGACAATTGATAGATGTATGTTCTGTTTATTTGGAATGGACTTAGCCTATGCTCATGCCTTTGGTTATCTCTTTGTTGAAGAGAGTCAAGGGAGTGATCATAGTGTTTTGTAAGCTAAGTTCCATAAATTGTAATGAACATGATTTGTAATTGATGATTACCTTAAGTTCATTATATGCATGCTCATTATGTATTGGATTGTTGAGCTGGAAAACTTGATTATATACCTAGTGCTAAATTGGGGAATGTTGAGAAAACAAAGGTTATGCTGCCCAAATTTTAGTATAATCCATGATGAGAGGGTTAATCCATTGAGGCTTGCCATGGGGATGCCCTTTTCCCTAGTTTTAGACTTGAGAAATGAGAGAGGGAGAATTCCCTGACAGCGCGCTCCAGCGTCCAGGAGCGTGCTCGAGCGCCCTGCTTCCCCTGTGAGAGCTAATGTTCTCTGTCTCCTTGCGCCGGAGCGCCCAAAGTGGGGGCTTAAGCGCCCAGGATTGCGCGCTTGAGCGCCCTTCGCTGCGGAAAGATGGGATGCTTACGGCCTCCGCGGGCTTTAGCGCCCAGAGTGGGGGCTTAAGCGCCCAGGGTTGCGCGCTTGAGCGCCCTGGTTCGCGCTTGAGCGCCCTTAGCCACTGAAGGAGGAGATGCTTCTGTCTCTGCGCGCTAAAACGTCCCAAATGGGGGCTTAAGCGCCCAGGATATCGCGCTTGAGCGCCCTGGTGCGCGCTGAAGCGCCCATCTACACTGAAAGACCTGATGCTTTCTGCCTCCGTGCGCTTAAGCGCCCAGATGGAGGCTTTAGCGCCCGATAACGCGCGCTTGAGCGCCCGGTAGCGCGCTGAAGCGCGTGGGGCCTGTGTTCAACACCCTCTTGTGTTGCTTCAAATTGTCATAACTTGGGCTACAGTGCTCCAAACGTGGCACGGTTCGAAGCCACGCGTAGCTAACGATTAGAAGAAGATATTTAATAACATTTGGTCTAAGGATATAAAAGTATGATGTTAAGCTTAATTTATTTTATTCCGCAATGTAATATGTTATGATCACGTAATTAGGCATTATAAATTCGGCATGTTTTAAAATGAAAAATTTAACCGGATTTTAATTGAACCCATGTGATTGTAACTGCGCTTAATATCATAATGTGATGTTAACAAACCGGTTCTAGAACGGGGTGTTACACTAATCTTCCACTAGCACCTAGTTATTTCCTATAACAGTATCCCAGATTCCACATCAAAGAAGAAAACGAAGCAACATGGCAGGAGGGACAATGATAACTCTAAACATGACAACCACAAAGGTATAGCAACCTCAGTACTTCCACTACTAGTAGTTCGCAACAGTGTCTTGTTATAGCTATTAGTTCCACCCTCAATGATTTTGGTGGCAATAGTGAGCTACTTTGCTTAATAACTGTGGACTCGTTTAACAACTACGGAGAAGGGTCACAAGATTTCTGCAATGCAGCGATTAACAATGTTGTTATAGATTAGGGTATCAGTTGTTATGCAACTAGAGGCTCCTTTAAAAACTTTGAAGGCTCACAAGATTTCGAGGACGCAAAGATTAACAAAGATTAACAGAGGTTACAACTCTGGAGAATCGAAAAGGACTTTTAACGTCAGCGACAATAATCATTCAGCTGTAACTGTAGGATTAAGGATTCACCTAAATGTTATTTAGTTCAATTGATATCAAATCCTGATTTAAAAAATCCATTCAAAGTATAGGTTATGTGAGTATACGAGAGAATACAAGGCTAGGATTAAGATGAAAAATATAGGATTTCATTGTAGAACTCACAAATATTCTTAAAAGTTGGTTGAAATTAGTAAAAGGCTGCATCATAAGCATCCCAAATTAAAAGAAAAAGAAAACTCAAAGAGACCATTTGCATTTTGCAGTGTTGTGGAGCTTGACAACACAAAAAAAGCTAAAAATGATCACTTACACATGTGAATTCAAATACTATCTTCGGGATACTGAGTTTCAGTCAGTCATGCAATTTTATCATGCATCTGCGTATGGTGGTCATTTTGGACCCCAAAGAACTGCTAGAAAGATATTAGATTCTGGTTTATTTTGGCCTTGATTGTTCCATGATGCATCTTTCTTTTGTAAATAATGTGATAACTGTCAAAGGGGAGGAAGTATTTTCCGTAGACATCAAATGCCCCAACATCCTATACTTTTATGTGAAATCTTTGATGTTTGGGGTATTGACTTTATAGGTCTTTTTCTTGTTTCTTTTGGCTTTACATACATATTGCTGGTTGTGGATTATGTATCTAAATGGGTTGAGATGAAAGTCACCCATACTGATGATTCTACTGTGTTGTAGATTTTGTTCGTCTCACATTTTCTGCAGGTTTAGTTTTCCTAGAGCCATTATCAGTGACTAAGGCTCTTACTTTTGCAACCGGAGCATGGTGACTCTACTGCGAAAGTATGGAGTTATTCATAAAGATGCCACAACCTATCACCCACAGACCAATGGCCAAGCTGAAGTCTCAAATAGAGAGATCAAGCAAGTTTTTCAGAAGACTGTTAACTTTAACCGCAAGGATTGGAGCAAGAGACTAGATGATGCTTTATGGGCATATCTACAAGACTCTGATTGGGATGTCTCCTTATTGGCTTATCTTTGGTAAGGCATGTCGTCTTCCAATAGAGTTGGAACATCAAGCATATTAGGCTGTCAAGCAGTGAAACATAAATTTAATCCAGTCGGGGGTGGAAAGGAAGCTGCAACTGCAAGAGCTTAAAGAGCGTAGATTGGATGCTTACGAGAGTTCACATTTATACAAGGAAAAGATAAAAACATTCCATGATAAGCAGATCATGAGAAAGGAATTTGTTATGGGCCAAAATGCTCTCTTGTTTAATTTCCGTCTAAAGTTATGCCTAGTAAGCTTAGATCCAGATGGGATGACCCTTTTGTTATTACTAATATCTTTCCTTTTGGTGCAGTTGAAGTATGTGATAAGCAGACAGACAAGACTTTTACAGTGAATGGGCATCGTCTGAAGCCTTTCTATAAAGGACCACAACAATAGCCTATAGATGCAGAGATCAAGTTGATTGATTCTGTTTATCCTCCCTAAGGAGGACAAGGAGTTCTTTTCCCTATTTTCTTTACTTTTAATTTATTTGAATTTTTAATTTTAGTTTGTAGGGTCAATAAGTAGATTATTCTATTCTTCCTGATACTTGTTGAGTTTTACATAGTTTGAATTGGACTTGATACTTCTGATGGATCACTCTAGTTATGCTGAGTTCTTAATTCTTGGATTACTTGACTTGGTAATTAATTTTGTGATGCTGATATGTGATTAGTATATCCTTTAGTGAGAATTTGGGCTTATATGAATGGATCTTATCATCTGTCATTCTTTCTTTCTTGTGTGCTGTGCTTATGCTCTTGATTGTTGTTTTCTAGAACTTGCTCCTGTTCTTTTTTAAATTACATTTTTTATTTGCATGCATAGATATGATTGCTCATTCTTTTATTTCTCTACTTTAGCTAAATAGTCATCCATTACATTATATTCCCTTTGGTTAGCCCATTTTTGCTTTTTTATCTCATTCTTTTCTTAGTCACATCACTAGCCAAAGTGAAAAATCAATTAATTTCACACCCTGAAAATTTGCTGAGCATTGGTTTTGTAACATCCCGGGCGCTGACGAGGGCGGGGAGTGATCGCCGGTGCGAAAGGGCATGGACAAGGAGCGGCTTCTGGCAGGCTTCTAGGGACGGGGGTGCATGAATGAATCGAATCAACACCCGAAAGAGATGGATTCCAGAGACTGTGCTGGTATGGGACGGTACAGTTGGGAATGACTTATAAGAATTAATTAGTACTACTTATACTAACAAGATGCATCTGCTTTTCGGTAGCCCGGATCGGAAGAACTCCACAGTTAAGCGTGCTTGACTTGGAGCAATTCTGGGATAGGTGACCTCCTGGGAAGTTTTCCCAGGAAGTGTGCGAGTGAGGACAAAACACGCTGGAAAGTCTCGTGTTAGTGTGTGGGGACAGTCGTTGATCCTTGCAAGTTGCCAGACATTACAAGTGGTATCAGAGCAGGGCCTCTCTTCCAGTACAGTGTGGTTCGAGGACGAACCAGGCGGAAGCTGGTGGGCATGTAACATCCCGGGCGCTGACGAGGGCGGGAAGTGATCGCCGGTGCGAAAGGGCATGGACAAGGAGCGGCTCCTGGCAGGCTTCTAGGGACGGGGGTGCATGAATGAATCGAATCAACACCCGAAAGAGAGGGATTCCGGAGACTGTGCTGGTATGGGACGGTACAGTTGGGAATGGCTTATAAGAATTAATTGGTACTACCTATACTAACAAGATGCATCTGTTTTTCGGTAGCCCGGATCGGAAGAACTCCACAGTTAAGCGTACTTGACTTGGAGCAATTCTGGGATGGGTGACCTACTGGGAAGTTTTCCAAGGAAGTGTGCGAGTGAGGACAAAACACGCTGAAAAGTCTCGTCTTAGTGTGTGGGGACAGTCGTTGATTCTTGCAAGTTGTCAGGCATTACAGGTTTCACTGTAATTTTGTGTTTAATTTTGGGGGGTTGCCCGAGATGTGCAATACTTTAAATGTGGGGGAGGAGCATTCATTTAATATGTTATTTTTACTGTAAAGAGAAAAAGAAAAGGAGCAAAGCAATAACAAAAAATAAAAAAGTGAAGAAGAAAAATAAAATTTAGCTCTCATCTTTGTGTTGTGTTTTTCTTGCTTTATTTTTAATTTTTCTGTTTTAAATTCAGTTATGTTTCCTTAGTATAGTTTTTATTTAGCTAGTGCTCTTTTAAATTTTTGGGTGTTTAGCCTCTCTTTTCCATACTCATCCATACACCTCAACCCCATTTTAACCTTTAATAAAATTCTCTTGATTTATGCATGCATTTGATTTTAGTAGTGGAGAAGTAGAACTTGAGCAAGCCTATGATAGGACAATTTTCTTGAGTAGAACTATAGTGATACACTTATTTGCCCCATACACTTGAGAGATTGATTGAAAGCATTTGAGAGACTATTTTGCATTATCAGCTATATCATTTGAGATTACCAGGTTCCGTAATTTGATATGAAGGAATTTTTGTTTTGACTAGTTCATTTGTTGAAGTTCTGTGATCTATATTCAAGCTCTGTATTCTTGACAATTTTTAGAAAGGATAGGTTAATCTTTTAGTCTTTGCTTTTGTTTGTTTTGAGTTTTGATTTTGCTCAGGAGAGCAAAAAGATAAGTGTGAGAGAATTTGATAATAGATATTTTATTTCACTTATTTATCACTCTTGATTAGTATTTTAGGAGTATTCGGATGAAAATAATGGTCTTTTGGGTTAAATTATATTTTTGGTTGTTTATTGAGTTTAATTTATTTTCGTCATTAATTTCCAACTTTATGTTAATTTAGTATTTTGACCATATGTCACTCCACAGATGTCTGATTGACTCCATTCTTATTGCGTTTTAAAGATAACTCAGAGGGTTACAAATACGATGAAGACAAGAAAGCCCAGTTTGAACAAGAAGATAATCTAAATTACAGCCCAAGTCAGCCGTTAATTGCTAGAGATTTATTGATTTAAGTTTGTAATCAGAACCCAATGTTGTTTAGGCCCAAGGCCATTTGTTTAGTTTAATTATGTTTTTATTTTTATTTTTATTATTGTGGGCTGAAATATATTGAACCCTAACTCGGTTTGGATGTGGCTTAAAAGGGTTCATTTGGGAAACTTTACGACAGACTTCATTTTGGAAATTTTTGTACAATTAACAATTCTCTCTACAGAGTTTAATTCACGTTTCTATTCTTAATCTTTTCTTCTTCTTCTTTTTAATTTTTAATTATGTTTACCTTAGCCATGCGAGGTTAAGAACCATCTAATCAACCTAAGGGTAATTGATTTCGTGGAAGAGTCTAGAGAATATGTGTTTTTCCTTTAATCAGGTTCATTTCTCTTCCAAACTCAGATTGATATCGTGCGATTATGAATATTCAATTTGAGATTAGCGATTGCGATTATGGAAAGAGATTGATCATCAGATTTGATGATTAGATTGATTAACCCTATGACCTCAAGTCAAATGGGCTAATACTTTGCGATAGTATGAATAAAAACACCGAATTTGACCAAACGTTAGGCGATCGCTTAGAGAGGGTTCTTAATTGAATTCAAGGATTATGATTCAATTGAGGTCAATCACGATTTTGTATCTTTTTATCCGAGAAAGGACGTCCTAGAAATCTTAACCCTAAGTCGGTTGTTTAAATTACAATTTCAATTTCATCTTTTATATTTTGTTTACTTTTTATTCAATTAAACAAAAAAACCGCTTTTATTTTCTGTTTTTAATCTGCGATTTTAATCCTTGCAATTTACTTGAGAGACGACTCAGGTTGACACTTTGCTACAAAAATATTAAGAAACCTGATTTTATTAATTTTCGCGAGTTCAAAAACTCGTGTTAGTGATGACATGTTGGTGGTGGTGACGGCTGTGGCTTCAGCGATGGTAGTGGTGTTTGGTGACTATAGTGGTGGCGGCGGCGGTGGTGGCGATGACTCTAGTGGCCGCGACGATGGTGGTGATGGTGATAATGGTGGTGACGGTGGCATGGTGGTAGTGACGGGTGGAGGTGGTGGTGGTGGCATCGTCATGGTGGTGGTGGTGGGGACGATGGTACTGGTGGTACGACGACGATGGCAACTAGGGGTATAAAAGGGCCAGGCTGGGCCGAGCTTTGGTCTTCCTGGCCTAAGCTTACGTAAAAAAATATCCAACATATCTGGCCTATTGGCCTACTAAAGGCTTTATTTATAGACTAAGTCTGGCCTATTTTTAAAAATTAGAGAGCCTTATATGGCCTACAAGCCTTGTAGGCCTCCCTAGTGATATATTTTAAATATTTTAAAAAAAATTAAAATATTTTTAACAATTTTTAAAATATTCGCTTGACATTACAAGTCATTAACGTGTTCATAAATTGCTGCATTTTTTACACGAGATATAAATTTCAATAGTGAGCATTAAAATTTTTACAATAATAATAAAAAATAACTAATCCAAGCTCACAGATGAGAGGTCAATTGCCAGAGAAAAGACGAAGCTCAGAGAAGGGAGAAACGGTGTTGCACAAAATAATTTAGGGTTGGTACTGATTGCCACCTAAAATAAATATATTATAATATTTTATTTTAAAAAATTAAATAGGCCAGCCTACAAGATTTTAGGCCAGGCTTGATGAAATTGGCCTATGGCCTACTTGTTAAAAATACTTTCTTATTAGCTGAAGCCTACTATACTTTTCAACGTAGGCCGGACTAGGCCAAGCTCAATATAGGTCGGGTTGTAGGCTAGGCCAGGCCAGCCTGACCCATTTACACCCCTAACAGCAACGATGGTGGCAGTGGTCATGTTGGGATTGTGGTGGTGGTGGTGGTGATTGTAGAGGTGGAGAGTGATTGTAGAGGTGGAGAGTGATTGAGAGAGACAAGTGTTTCTCATTTTGTGCTCGGAAATAATAAAACAGAAATTTTTATATTCTTTTTTCTGTTTTCCAGCACAAAAATTGAATCGGTTCATCTAGAAGCAAAACAATAAATCGATTTTATCAAATAAGTTTTTTTTTATCTATTTTTATTCTCGGGAACAGAAATTAAAAATTAAAAAAAAAAATTATGAAAAAGTTGTTATGTACACCCTTAACGGAAGGAGTCAAAGTGGCTGCCAAATGAAATTAAAGCATTATTAGAAAAGTTGATGTGTGTGTTTTTTTTAAAAGAAGTCACAAATCAGACACTTTTCCTAAGAAGTTATGATAAAAAAAAAAAAAAAAATTCATTGATAAATAATACTTTTCTTTGTAAGAATTTATGGAGAAAAAAGAGAGTATTCGATTCGATTTTTATTTACAGGGAGAAGAAAAACTAAAAAATAAATTTAAACCAAGTTTTCTTCCTCAATCTTAAAACTTTCATGCCTTAAATTTCAAAATTTCAATCGCAATTATTACAAAATTGTAGCGTGTCTTGATAACTTTTCAATAAATAATACCACGTAATGGGGGTCCAGTGAAAATAATCTTAATCAGATCAATTTATTAGATTTCCGGGATGTCAATTATTATGTTTTTAAGCTTTTACAAACGCATTAAATAATAATTAATATAAAGATATTTTATAGTATTTAATAATATACATTATCATAGTAAATAATGTGATTGAGTACTGTATATTATACATAATTTGATAGGTACTGCCTATTTTTTATTTATCAGGGTTGGACTCAATATAACGGGTATGATATCAATAAGTGTCATAAATTAACTACCGTAAAATTTTAATTAAGCTGATGGGTAGAGGATCATAAATAGTTTTATTTCTTTGGGTTTAAGTGCAGAAAAATGCACAAGTTCACTTTATCTCGTATTCTTTTTCTTTTTTTTCGGTAACAAACTTTATCTCGGATTCTATTAGAACAAGGAAAAGCAGCAATAGTTGAATTCTAAATTACTAAGTCGTAAAGACTAAGGTAGTGTTTGGTTGGGGAGAAATTTTTTAATACTAGGGAAATGTAAATACTAGGGATCTCGAGGAAAAATGAGTTAGATAGGAAAGTTGTAAAAAAGTTGTTTGGTTGGGCAAAATTTTACCAAGAAAATTGAATTAAATTTCTGAATGTGTGTTTGGTTGAAAATAAAATATTGATGGGAAAATTTAATGAAATTTACAAAAATATCCTCGAAAAAACACCTCCGTGTTATACTGTTCAGAACCTATTTTTTTTTCTTACGCAGTAAACTGAAGCAGGGGTAAACTTGACCAACATTTCATCACCTTTTTCATTTATCCGATTTTGAACAACAATTCCATATCTTCAAAAGGATTCTGAACAGTGCATTTCTCCAGTTTTTGGTCCTCTTTCTCGTTTCCTAGCTAAGTGAGTTAGATGGGAAAATCTATTGAAAATCCCCAACCAAACATGGTGAAGACAGATACCCACATACATTTACCCATCAAATTTTTTACTTCTCCCCAACCAAACACCACCTAAAGACTCTAATATCATATCATACGTCACATATACTTGAATTATTAAATGAAAAATGCTAAATAATTTCGTACCTAACAATAAGTACTAATTAATTAATACAGAGCATATATACTAGTAGTTTTACAGCGAATGGATCATTGAGCGCGCGCATACATACATATATATGAGGTAAGATCTTTTGATACCAGTGTCAAATTTAAAACTTGACATCTCATCTGTGAGTCCTTAGATTAAAAAAGATCGACGACTCTGATATGTAAGCAAGTGATACCATTGATCTTTTTTGATCTAATGGCTGGTGTCAAAGGATCCTACCTCTATATATATGTTTGTGTGTGTGAAAAAGAAGTATAATATTGTAGAAAATTGTTTAGGTTATGTTATAGAGATAGAAATTGTGGGACCCACACTTGTTTTCAAAAATCAAAAAAATAAAAAGTGTGGGTCCCACAATCTCTATCTCTATAACATAACCTAAATATTTTCCTACAACATTATACTTCTATTTCTCTCTCTCTCTATATATATATATATATATATATATATATATATATATGATAAACTAGCCTTATGCAGCAGGAAGGAAAGAAGATCTACGGATGAGAATTCAATTTTTGCACCAAACATTTTTTCTTTTTCTTTTTTTATCAAACGTAGACCTCACATCACTTTTTCTCTCATCGACAAAAGACAAGGACTCTCCTGCAACAGGAGAGTCACTTTGCCCTATATATATATAAAGGGTTTTATACCTCTCATGTCCAATCAAAAAAATCTACAACTCTCACATCAATTTTTGTGCCCAACCTTTTTTCTTTTTCTTTTTCAAAAAAACATATGGGACCCACAACAACTATTTCTATCGCATAAGATGGTTGTTCTCATTTGAAAAGAGAAGTTGTTTTCTCATATATAAAAACACACCAGGAAAATTAGTCTAGGAAATAAAAGGACAAAGGATGCTTCCTAGTCTTGGACATTTGTGCACAAAGAATATATGCGCGATCTCAACTATTGTTTCTTAATTTGCTAAAAGAATTAATATCTATAATAAGTACCTCTAATTGATTTTTATTTAAGGATATATTAAAGGGAATGAATCTCTCATATGTGATTTAAATGATCACTTTATATAAGATGATATCAATTGTTTATAGAGAAATTAATAGTGACAACTGACAAGAGATAAGAGAGTTAAATTGTCATGACAGATAGTAACAAAAAATAACTATCGATTTGTCCATAAATGGTTGAAATTCTCTTAGATAAAATGATTATATTAAATAATACACAAGATTATCCATTCTCGGATCAAATTATTCTAAATTTTATTTAGGCCTTAACAAATCTTACTCAAATTTATCCAACCTAAAAAAATGGAAGAAAATTAAAAAAAAAAAAAAATTTGTTCAGTATATAGGAAAAAATTAAGCTAGAATTGAGGCAAAACAGTTCGATGAAATTCACTCGGATTGGAATAATTTCTAAATGGACTTTGTGCAGCTTGATTAAAGGTACTTAATTATGCTAGTATTATATCATTTTTTTAATATAAAATAGTCATTTTTCTGAATTATGTTTATTTTTATATTTATTTTTTGTAATAAAAAGGGGCAGAGCCCCAACAAGAAAAAAAAAACAAAACAAAAAATAAGCACAAAACAAACACTGCAAACTGAAATCAACAGCCACTGCTAATAGGGAGGAGGGGTGTCTATAACTCCAATGCGATCATTAACAATAAAGGATTTGATTTCTTCTAACATGAGGTGAAAGATATGTGATCCGTATCCCTCGCTCAACTTAAATTCCTAAATCAGTCTCAATAATTATATTTTTCTGGAGGTTACCTCCCCCGCAAAAAAAATAAAAAATGATCAATGTATTAAAGCCTCTCTTACTTAGTATTAGTTTATGTATAATTAACCTTTTTCCCATTTTGTCTTGGAGAACAATGGTAGTTTTATTTTCTTTCGGCAGCACAAGATTGGAATTCGAAACTTCATCACTTTTTATTTGTTTATTTATGTTATAATTATAAATATAAAAGGGCTAGAGCATCAATATTACATATGGTCAATAATTTTATACTTTTTAACCTCGTTTGTGTACAACTAGCTAGGGTTAACAATATTTGCCTAGGATTCAAGAATTTCACGTGCAAAGAAAAGCTAGAATTTGTCCTATATGAAGGGAGCTAAAGGGGATACTGTGTGCTATCGCCCCTCTTCCTAAAAATTTCAAAGATGATACTTCTCATTTCAATTAGTTGAATTCAAAGACTTTTAACCTTCGTGTACACTTCACTCCCTTCACAAAATTTTTAAAATATATATAATTTTGCCCCCTTCGTAAAAATATTTTGAGTCCACAACTCAAAAACTTAAGCTGTTGGGTGATGCTATATTAATGGTTTAGGTGGGCTTGCAGGGTAGACAATACACAGACCCACCTACCCATGCGAACAAAGAAATTTCACTTGAAAGAAAGTGGACGAGGATCGAAGTCGAGTGAGGCTATATTAATGATTTTATATATCTCAACAATTTATAACAAGTTAACAACTAACCCTTACTCCCTCTAACAGATACTTCAATAATGTATCCTAAAGAACAATTCAAAACTAGTACGATCTATATAATGGTTTATTAAGTAGATTATGTTCTAATTTAGCTTTGATTTGTTTGTCTTTAGTATTCCTGAATTTGAAAATTCTGGAACTGGACAATTATATATATAAAGATACTTTTTTTTTCCTAACAAAAATGAGTTGTACTGCTAGACAACCTGATACCGTATATATCTTTTAAATAAATCATATCTTTCATCACTGAACTATATGTTTCTTGTCAATGAACTTTTGTTAAATGTAATTTGATAAGAACGTGACTAATAAGTTGACAATGTTGAAGTTAACTCGGACAGCTAATAACTACTGTGTCTTATACACAACTGTAATCTGAATAATAAAGCTAGCTAGCGGAACTTGCCTATATTTTTTTATACCACAATTATTTATTAACTTGCCTATAATTAATCACAAGTTTACGGCCACAAATTTAGTCCACGAAACACGCAAGTTGGATTACATAATATATAACATGCTTCTATTTCATTTCTAACCTAGAGAATTGGATCCTTAATCATATAATCTTGACTATTTTTCTTGAGTTCGTTTTTTCTCCAAGCTCCCCCACACAAATTTGACTTCAAATTATTAGTCTGATCAGTGCTAGCTCAAACCAATATGCTTTTCTAGCATGGAAGAAGACAAAATTAATGAATAGCTGGATATATATAACCCGTTAGTTTTAAGTGGAAAGGTTCTAAATTAATTTATTTTTCTTGTTCATCAAACAAGTTTTTCCAAATCCCGTTATTGTACAGTTGTAATTCCTTTTAAGAGAGGAGATATGACATATTTATTTTTCCCTATATATTATTAAATTAACTTACTTAATCCCAAATCTTGTTGTTAGTGCTTAGTGCTTATTATATTTCTATATGTAAAAAAAAAAATTCTTTTAAAATGAGTTTAATTGCCTGTAAAGTATAAGTGAAATTGTATCCATAATTAATTTAATTTAAAAAATATTATGATATATTAACTCAATCAAATTTAAGGATGGATATTCTTAATTACTTGTTCATCTTACATACAAGCAGTTTTAATTATTATTATTCTTCTTCTTCTTCTTTCTTTTCTTTGCATAACTATAGAAACATATTCAACTTCTCTTGGAGTGGGCATGTGGAAAATCCTAACTAACCCATGGCTAGATTTTATTTGTTTCTTTATGTGCACGCATAGAAGGACTCTGCATTAATTTTGGAATGTATACCAATTTCAGTTTAATTAATTAATATCTTTTATCATCATTAGGGTTGAAGCAATAAGTATGTAATATCGATCTGTTAACTAAATATAAATATCAAATCAAGTGTCTTGAAAAATCAATTGCTTTCTCTATCTCATGATTTAACGACAAAAGGTTAGATTGTATTGTAGTGAGACCACCCAACACACAGCCGCTCAATTTCCATGGAGCTGAACCCATGAAGATTACAACTCACGAGCACTGGGTTATGGGTGAATTTAAGTGATGAGAACTAGTAGGTAGGGCAAAACTAGTCATTGATTTGATAGAATAAGACCATATATTATCGGTCTTTATGAGAATCTCACAGAAAGAGATTAGCCAGATTACGTATATCTTTCCCCCATTTAATTTGCTAATAGAGTTCTTGAAAGGATCTACTACTCGGTCAATTAGTATATATACGCACATGCATACATATGTAGTTTTTAGAGTAAAGCATTCCATTATGCTAAGGAATAAGTGATATCTATACTCAACGATTCTTCAGAGAGATGTGATACATAAAATAATATGCATTTGGTAGAGTAAACTACTTCAATCATATCTTCCTCGCTCGTCCATGAAATTATAACGCTTGAGTTCCAATATTGTTGGATTATTTGATTCTCTCCCCCACTATCCATATTTGAAATTTGACATTATATATATATATATATATATATGGGATATACATTTCTGCAGCTGCGGTATGTGCAGCAATCAAATACTTATCATATATATACGTGAAGGCATTAAATGTTGAGAATCATAACCATACAAAAGATGAATCATTAAATATGGGGAATCATAACCATACACCTGTCGTTGCTGTATGTAAAGCGGCTGCAGAAATGATTTTACCTATATACATATGAGGTAGAATCCTTTGATACCAGTGTCAAATTTGAAATTTGACACCTCTTCTGAAAGTCGTTAGATCAAAAAAGATCAATTGTCACATGCTTACAAATCAGAGCCATTGATTTTTTTTTATCTATTGACTCTCAGATGAAGTGTCAAACTTCAAATTTGATACTGATGTCAAAAGATCATACCTCTCTCTCTCTCTCTCTCTATATATATATATATATATATATATATATATATATATATGCGGGCTTTTGACTCCATAGTAAGACTTTTAAGTCTCACTCCTCATCTTAGTCGTTGATGGACGGAAATCAATGGTTGTCATTTGTAAAGTAATTAATAATTAATTAATTAATATGACTTCCTAAATTATAACTGTTGGATGGACGGAAATCAAGGGATGAGATGAGGAAAAGTCTTACTCTGGAGTCAAATGATCCTTCCCCTATATATGTGTGTGTGTGTGTGAGGAAAATGTTTACAAACTTTTTTTTTACAAACTTATAAACTACACTATGTCTGACCGGTAATACTCTACTCTAGAGTGTATTACCAATCAAACATAGTGTAGTTTGTAAGAGTTTAATTTGTAAACAAAAAGTTTGTAAATATAATATTTTCATTATTTAATTCCAGTTTCCCAAAAAAAAAACGATTTAATTCAAGTGTTTTATTTTTTGTTCCTCTTATGTTTCTTAAAAAAAACAAGTTCTTACTCATTTCTAATAATACCTTTTTTCTTCTGTTATCACCTTAAAAATAATTTTATACTCTAAACAAACACGGGAAAAATATAAAATGTATCTCAACTGCTACTTCTAAGCACACGTAACTATTACTATTCACCAAGGGACTTACGTTATTACTTAATTAGCGCAACTAAAACGAATAATAATAAATTTTACATTTTTTTAAAAAGTATTCAAATTTTGATAAAATTTTATTTATTTAACAGTTATTAAAAACATAAATGCTTTATGTAATAAAATCCTGTACAATTTTATCATAATAATATTAATTGAACATTCATTATTCTCATTCAATTTCCTGATATTTTGTTCTAACTTCACCAGATTATTATAATACATGAGGGAAGATATTGTGACAATTAAGTTGTGTTACTATCAAGTGACTATCAATCAATTTCACCGTTAGATCGATTATGTTGATCCAACGGTTATATTTATTTTCATCTTTGTATGATCATGATTCCCTATATTTAAAGTGAAAGCATTAAATATGAGAAATCATAACCATACAAAGGTGAAAATAAATATAAAGTATTAAATTTGGAGAATCATGACCATACAAAGATAAAAATAAATATAACCATTGGATCAATATAATCGATCTAACAATAAAATTGATTGATAGTCACTTGATAGTAACACAATTTGATTGTCAGAATATACTTACTCTGCGTACACAGCGTACACAGAGATGAATAAGCAACGAAAAATTAAATGAAAGGCGTAAAGTTCATCATAGCAAAGAGGAGGTGATTCACAACTTCACGGGCACGACTTTTGATGATATAAATAATTAGAGAAAAATATATATCCTTTTAATAGATCCAAACTTATGTTCTTTTAAAAGATATATAAATATAAAGAGATGAGATTTATATTTTTATTTTATTTTTTTATCTTTATTTTTTAATGAGACTCATATCTTTTTGTATCTATTTTTCTTTTAAAGGAATCTAAATTTATATCTTTTAAAAAGAAACACATTTTTTCCATATAATTAAGGGTGAATAGATGCTATTGGTGGGGTTTGCTCCTTCTCGTTTTCAAGAGCAGGAAATGACTCGTGAATCATGATCAACCTAAAATCTATCTCTTTCTCGGGTAAAAATTAAGAGAAATTCTCACCTGTCTGTGTTTTAGGGGGTAAAGAAAAATCTTATTTTATATTATTATATTTAAAATTCTAAAATAATAAGTATAAAAAAATAACATAATCAAGTAAACTTCTGTTTTTTAAATTTAAAAATATTAAACAACTTTTCTAATTTTATACAAAATTTTGAACAGGATAGAGTAGTTTAATTATGTGCACAACAATTATTTTATATTTTAATTATTATAATTAATGATAAATATTACTAATACCTTTACATTTTTTTCCCATCCCTTGTTATTCACACGTATTGTAACCTCACCACTCAATATATACCATAAAAAAAATCATATTATAAAATATAATTTTATTTTTTACATATATAATAAAGTATATAATGCTGATATTTTTTTCTTTTTCTTTTCGCATGATCTCACGTAGATCTTATATATTTTTATATAAGTATGAGAGATAAAATTATATCTTACAACATGAGAAACATTAATCCTTACTAAAATTAAAGTAAAGTATTTTTGGGTCCTTAACAAAAATCGTAGGGGCCATTTTAATTCCTTAGAAAAAAATTGACTTATGATCACTCATAAATTCAAAATAAATTCAGTTAGTTAGAATCGTGATCTCTCTAAAATTTAAAAACGATCGACGTTAGTCTTTCAAAAGGGTTAATATGGATCTATTTTGAATTTTAGAGAAATTACGAGTCAATTTTTTTCTACTGGATTAAATTGGATCTTGTAATATTTGTTGAAGATAAAAAAAAAAAAAAAAAAAAACTCTTTACTCAAAAACACATTATTAGAAAGACAAAAAAACTCTTTTCTCTTTTCTTTTCACATGATCTCACATAGATCTTATACATTTTTATATAAATATGGGAGATAAAATTATATCATATAACATGAAAAATATTAATTCCTAATAAAATTAGAGTAAAGTATTTTTTGAGTCCTTAACAAAAATCAAAGAGACCATTTCAATACCTTA
Source organism: Gastrolobium bilobum (assembly GCF_033153095.1). NCBI lineage: Eukaryota > Viridiplantae > Streptophyta > Magnoliopsida > Fabales > Fabaceae > Gastrolobium > Gastrolobium bilobum. The sequence continues at coordinate 58,625 of NW_026895853.1, read as the reverse complement.
AAAAAATTTAATCTCTTAAAAAAAAATTCACTTATGATCCATCAGAAATTCAAATAAATCCAGTTAATCAGAATCTGATTTCTCTAAAATTTGAAAAAAGACCATCCCTCAAAAAGACTAACACAGATTTATTTTAAATTTAAGAGAAACTACGAGTTAATTTTTTTTCTAATCAATTAAATTGAATCATGTAATATTTGTTGAAGATAAAAAAAAAAAACCTCTTTACTCAAAAAAAAGTTATTAGGAAGACAAAAAAGCTACGAATTCCTCTCACTCACGTTCACATGGTGATGTCCGAAGCCGAGACAAATAGCCAAAACAATGTGGTTATATCTACAACAAGGCTAGAAGACGAAGCCTATGCCTTGTACAGAAAAGGTTGTATACTTTACTGCATCATAATAAGTAATATAACTCTAGATGGCTTGTGGTTTTAGGACCCCAATCCACTGTTGAAGGGTGCTAGCTAAAAGCCTAAAAAACAAAGCGCTAGCAGACAAAAGTAGGAGATGGAGAAAGATGGGTGGTTTTGGTTGAAGTCCAGAATTCCAAATAAGATATTGTGGGCTGTTGTGGGCTGTAAAAGCTGAATCTTATGAAACAATGGAAGATAGAAACAATACCAGAAACCGCTTTAAGAAAACCACTTTGTGTCGGGGAGGTAGGAGGAAAACTGCCGCGGTTTTCTCACACCACCATCTGTCTATTCATTTTCTGCCAGATGAGTTTTGCTCCCTGTGCTCCTCGTGGTTGCTTTCCTTAGTAAGTCACTTTCTCTTTATAGTTTGATATCTTTTGATAATATATATTAATCATTATTTTTTTATATGAAATGAAACATTAATTAGCTGGAGTTTGCCTCACGGAACTCAACTGCAGTTCAAAGTTCAAATACATTTTCTTGAGCAACATTTTTTATTTGCCACTCTTTGTATTACTTAGGTAGTGTTTCTTAGAAGATTTATTTTGAGATTGATGAAAAAATGTAAGTAGATATTGAAAAATATTACGTTTGGTTCAGGTTTTTGAAAAAATATTAGGCAAATAGGATATATGGAGAAATGACTTTTGTGTTGATTTTTGGATGAAATTCACTGTTACAGAATACCACTTGAGATGTGGTATTTTGAGATAATTGGGGAAGTGAAAAAACAGGTGCAAAGTTTCTCCCGAACATAGATTTTGCAAATTTAAATAAATTTCCCTGGTAATATTTCGGTCAACCAAACAACTTTTTTTACATTTTTCTACCAAACTCACTTTCCAACCATTTCTCTAGTAATTACATTTCCTTAGTATTCAAAAAAAAAAATTCCTCAACCAAACGCCCCCTTAGGAATAATTTTAAAACTCATGTTATGAATTTTGAAACTTTAAGTAATAATATAAAGTTTTGATACATGAATCATGATTATTTGACTATTTTGCCCTTTTTCAATTTATCCCGTTCTAAAATTATATATCAATTTGTCCCTATTTGATCGTTGACCGATCAATATACTCAACTATATCAAGTCTCGTGAACATATATCCGAATATATAATCCAAATACTCGAGTATTTGTTGTTCGAGGACATGTACTCGAGTATATGGGCATGTACTCGAGCATATATTTAAAAAAATTTCTACAGAATTTTTCAAACGTGTAGCTCTCAAAAAGTTATGTAGAATAAAAAAAATACACCTGATTTGGACATTCAAGTCAAAAGTTACGATCTTTCAAAGTTTTAACAAAAAAATTTAAAATTCTTGTAATACCAATAGTTTTGTGATACTCACAAAACTCCGAGTCAAGTCTAATAATATGAGTAACTTGAGGAGAAGCTTTGTGAGTATCACAAAATCTATTGGCATTATAAAACTTAGAAAAAATTTTAATAAAAGTTTGGCAGGCCATAACTTTTGACTCGAGTATACGAATCAGTTAATTTTTTTTTTTAATTTTACATAACTTTTCAAGAGCTACGCGTTGAAAAAGTTTTGTAATTTTTTTTTTGGATATATACTCGAGTACATGCCCATGTACTCGAATAGATATCCAGGAACAACAAATACATGAGTATCTGGATCATATATTCAGGTATATGTTCATGAGACTTGATATATTCGAGTATATTGATCAAACAAGAGCATGTACGTGTATAATTTTAGAACGCGGACAAAATGATACTTTTGAAATAAAAAAAGGACACAATGATCAAATAGCTCATGAATCATCTTAGAACAGCCGCAATATTAACAGTTACTATGGGATTGTGTACAGTGGCGGAACCAGGAATTCATGGGTGGGGGGGGGGGGCGAAAATGTACACGCACAAAAGATGATTTTTAGAAAACAAAAGAACTAATCTCCAATAAATTTTAGGCACCTTTAACTACAACAACATAACATAAAAATGAAATGGAAGCAAAAATCATAAGTAGAATCTCACTAATCTCCATTAAATTTTCACAGAGGCGCGATACTTCAACTCCACAACTAGTTTCAATCTCAAATTTAAACAAGTTAATAGCTTTCTCAATCTAGACTATTTCAAATATATTCAAAAGGGACTATTGCAAGAAAATGAACCATGAGTAAAACAAAAAAACAAAAAAACAAGATAAAAAAATTACCAATTTTAGAAAACAAAATCACAAAATAAAACAAAAGCTACCTAGAACAACCCTTTTGAAAAATGAATTGATTTTCATGATTTTGAGCTCTAACCAGAGTGACCCAGATGAAAGAGAAGGGAGAATAGCGAAGAACAAAACCTGTTGAGGAATACCTAGAGGGGAAACTGGTGTAGGAAACGTGAAGCTCATTGAAAATTGTTGGGTCACCACTAAAAGAGAGGTTTGTATTTCTAAAAGGGAAATACAAGCTGAAGATGGGGAATGTAGTGCGGAACTGCTAATGGGATTTCTTGATGAGGATACAACAGAACCTGAATTTGAGAAGCATGATGAAACTATAACTTATAAACCAACTGAAGGAGGGAATGTGATGCAAATGAGAAAACAAGTTCTTCAACAAAGACCTTGTGTATGCAGAAAATCTTCGCTGGGAGACTCACCTGCCAATGCTAGCTAACCTACCCAGGTCGGACTGGACATAGTCGGGGCGAAGCCCCGAAAACCAGTGGAGAAATCCAAAAAAAAAAAAAAGACCACTGCTAGATGAGAAGGAAGAAGTGCAGTCTAACGTCAAAAAAAATTCTTCAAATTTTAGGGAGGGGGACGGCCGCCCACCCTAGCACCCCCTTCCCTCCGCCCTTGATTGTGTAGAAGATATAATGGTTTAACTTTTAAAAAATGTATTACAGTAATGGGGGATAAAAAAATAGACCAGGCCAAATTGTATTCAAATGGAAGGTTTTACATTTTTATGTGCTAATACTTGAGAAATTTATATCAGAGTAAATATCATTTTGGGTATTCAATAAAAAATATGAAATTTATTTTAATTTTTTAGAAAAAAAATGTTAGTTTATGATTTCTTTAAAATTTAAAGAAGATTCATATTAATCTATAAAAATGAGTAATATACATATTTTTTTTCTGAAAAATTAAAATGAATTTCATATTTGTTTATTGAGGATTCAAAGGAATATTTACTCTTACGTCTAATGACAGAATATATTACGTATCGTGTATTTATATGTCTTCCATTAAGTTATAAACTTTGGGTAATAAAGCTAAAATATTCCTTTTGTAAAGGGTCATCACTTATGTTAATAATTTAATATTTATTAATTATATTAATAATACAACGACGATAATGCATGGATGTGTGTAGTTAAATGGCTGACTGATAGGTCAGTTATTGTCGGGGTGGTTTATCAGAAATCCGCCATTTGTTTCGGTGTTCGGAAGATTATAATACCCATTAGTGTGAGAGATATAAAGAATTATTTTAACACAAAGTTTTATAAAACCTTGCGTGATGGTTTTTTTATAATTTATATTATTTTTTAACATATTTATTATGCAAGAGATTTTGAATTTGAAGTATAAATATTGTATAAGTTTAATTTTTTTGTTTTTGATTTTTATCTTATACTTATTTAATTTCACTTGAAAATAGAGGCGGTAAGTAGGGGTGCTAAACGAACGAAGGGTCTTTGACTCGGTTCGTGAAGGCGCTTGAGCTTACCTGTCTAAAATTGGTTGTGGGCTCCGGGCTTGAACTTGTATAAAAGTTCGTTTAATAAAAAGGCCTCAGACTCCAATTTCAAAGTAATTGTATATTTTGTTTGGATAAATTTTTGTTGTCATATTTTTTTTAAAATAGGCTAACATGATAAATCAGAATTTTATTTTGTGTAAATAAGTCAAGCCACAAGTCGATGATTATATTTATAACAGGTAACAAGTTTGGTCAGGCTGACACATTTAAACACAGGCTTAACTTTTTTAGAACAAAGCTCGGTTCGGCTCGGCCCGTTAACACCTCTAGTGGTAATGATCGAACTCGTGATTTCATGGTTACTGATATCATACAAAGAATCATTTCAACCCAAAATCTTAAGGTATTGAATGAGGCTAAATTAATTATTTTATATTTCTTTAACACACTTCCTCATCCAAGAGCTCTTTAAGTTTAAAACTTGGATATTATATAGACCTAATTTTTTTCTTTTAATTTTTACCTTATTCTTATTTAATTACACTTAAAAGTGGAGGCGGTGAGGATCAAACTCGTAATCGTTGATGAAACTTTATTACTATATAAAAAATTATTTTAATTCAAAATCTTAAGATATTAAATAAATTTTTTTTGATAATTTATATTATTTTTTAAGAGATCACGCACTAATGACTCAACCTTCAAATTGCAGTTATTTTGCATCGATTTATGAGGAAACTGCATCAAATAGACACGTGTGTTGAGGCTGGCGGAAATTTTTTAAATACTACAGCTACCGAGTTAGGTACGTCATTTAACTAAAATAGGAAATTTTTATTTCATTTTTTTTTTTTTTAAATAAAGAGGGGCTAAGCCCCAATTTTTATTTCATTTTAATTCCTTGTTGTTTTATTCATTTTCTTTTATGCCTCTATTATTTTCTAATTTGGGAATGATACAGTACCCAAGGTTTGCTCGAGGCTGGCATAGAACCTTAATTTTGTACGTTTAGGTCATATTATTCAATCAGATCAAAAAAAGTCTTTATGTTAACAAATTTGTTCATATACCTCAAAAATTCAAAGTTGCTCCAATATTAATTAGACGCAGATCGATGATGTTACTTGAAAAGGGAAAAAGGTAAAGCGATTCCAAACTAATACAATAGTATAGAGGCTGTGTAAACTAAATCATGTATAATTAAATAGAGTTCTGAATTAAATTTTTTTAGAGTGAGTATTTTTATTTTTATTTTCTTCATGCGTAAATTCCACGTTGTTTAGTTTTTTTTTTTCGGCTCTTTAAAAATGTAAAACTATTATTATTTTTATATTAAAATTTCTTCTGTTTTCTTAAATCTTAAATGTTTATAGTTTATACGAGTAAAGTCTCTTTTGGTCCCTAACAAAAAAACATTGTCCCCTCTTTCGTTCATTATAAAAAAAAAAAATCAACTTTTGGTTTCTCTACAATTTCAATTCTTTGAAAAAGTGATCATTTAGAAGTTCAATGAATGCCCAATTTAGTTCCTAAAAAATGACTAATATGAGTATTTTTTTATAAGGGACGAAAATGGGGACTGTGCTTTTTTACTCTAGTTTATATTGTCCAAATAATTAGTTTCAATTTTTTGTGTTAAAATTAGAACTCAGTTGTTTATAATCTCAAATTAATCATATTTAACTTTTTATTTTTTTCATTAAAACTTACTCTTTTTTTCAAATTTAAGCTGCTTCACTCTTATATGATAATTTTTTTACTTTTTCTATACGATAGGAAAATAAGTATATATTAATTTTAAATATATTATCTTAAGAATGACTTAATCATTTATTCTACTTTTTCTCAAAACAAATGTCAGTCTTAATTTTGTTTTCTTTTATATTTAGATGCACGTAAATCAACGGTTAAGATTTGGTGTAAGAATTATTATTCTTACACTGGTGTAAATTGATCATATATATCTATATATATATATATATATATTGATTTAAAAGGAGAGTCTGAATTCTTCGAATTCAGGTTTAAGAGTAATATTTCCTTTTTTTTTTTTAGTTCTGATTATATAATCAGATATACAAAAGAATCTTCCATCGGGTTTGTAGAGTTCATTTGTCAGGATTCTGGGAATTTCTCAGTCATCCAGGTTTTAATTTATATCTTCAAAGGAAATTTCTTGTTTAAAAATATTTTATATTTTATCTTCTTGAGAAGAAAAAGAAAGTAAAGATGATTTAAAAGAAAGAGATATGAACATAACTGTAAATAATATAATTCCCATGATATCATCAACCCCATTTAGTTCGATAAGAAGTTAAAGATAAATCTAAATCAAATTTTATCAACTAAGCTACATCTTAAGATTTTAACGTAAATAAACAATAGATTATCCAAGTTCCTCTTGATCTCTCATACAACATCGACAAATTAGACTTACACGCCACTCGTGGGACTTACTGCTATAGCTATATAAGTTACAAGAACTTCATCCATCATCATATAATCATAATCATTTTTGAGACATGTTAAGATGTTAACACAAAGCTCAAATTGATAACAGATAATTTAGATCTGGCCATATATTTCTACTTTCATATCATGCTCTGATACCAAACGAGGGGCAAAAAAGGAGAAAAAATGAAAAGAAAGGCTTATTAGATTACTAAGTTGAGGAAAAAAGTCAGCTACATAATTTAAACAACCAAGAAATCTTTGTAATTAATTTTCATCAATAATTTGATTGGAAAATTTGTCTGCAAATCTTATGGCCTGGTCGATTGGGGTTATAGTTCCTTGATAAATGTGGTGACCAAGAAACCAAATTTTAGCTTGAAAAAGATTTATCTTTAATAAAGAGCTAAATCATTTTTCTTAATCACATATATGAAGATGTGAAGATGTTTGAAATGTTGATCAATAGATTGATAGAAGATGAGAACGTCATCAATATAGGCAATAGAGAATGTTGAATAAGGATTAAAGATATCATTCATAATTCTTTGAAATTCAGAAAGAGCATTTTTTAATTCAAAGAGCATTACTTTTCATTTGTATTGCCTAAAAGAGACAGTAAATATTGTCTTGCAACATTCACTATCTTTAATCTAAATTTGCCATAAACCAGATTTCATGTTGAATTTTGAGAAGATTTTTTCTTTTATATATATATATATATATATATATATATATATATATATATATATGTGGATAGGATCAATTTACACCGGTGTAAGAATAATAATTCTTACACCAAATCTTAACCGTTGATTTTCGTGCATCTAACAGTTAAAATTTAATGGGAATTAATGATTGATTAATTAATGAGACACAATAAATCTTAACCATTAGATGCACGTAAATCAACGGTTAAGATCTGGTGTAAGACTTATTATTCTTATATATATATATATCTTTTTTTCTTTTAAATACTTTAAATTTTCATTTTTTAAATTTTACCTGCATTAAAATTACTTGTGAAATACACTGAATAAATACTAATATTTCATTATTTTGTTGTTTTAATTCTAGCAAGAAAAGATGTTGAGCAATCCAAGTCTAAGTGTGTGAAGTCCAACATTGGTTAAGAATAGACTAAGTGAGCACCATATAAGTGGAAGAATCTGTGCACCTAATATCTTAAGGTTTTAGATTTGATTGTGGTATTCCAAGTCTAGTTAATATTGCTGCTCACTTGGCCCATGGTTGATAGTCTCTCACTGCCATGAGCTTCCCTTGTAAGGCCCAACATTGGTATCAGAGCTAATGGTTAGTAGGCCTGTGTGTACTTGAGTATTTGGATATAATGGTGGTCAGTGTTCGGGTTTGTCAGCCTTCCAAACCAATGATGAAGAGCCCAGGTGAGCCAAGGTCTTGATGAGTGGAGCCAAGTTTTTTTTTTTTTTTTTTTTTGATAACAGAGTGGAGCCAAGTTTTGTTATAACCCCATGAATACTCAAAGAAGCCTCCGCTTGAGGGGGAAAGAATATGGGCCTAAGACTCACACTTGAGATAGGGATGTTGAGGAATCCAAGTGTAAGTTGGTGAAGTCCTACATTGGTTGAAGATAAACTAAGTGAGCACCATATACGTGGAAGGATCCATGCACCTAATGCCTTAAGATTTTGAATTGATTATTGTATTCCAAACTTACTTAATGTCGTTGCTCACTTAACCCATACTTAACAATATATCCCCGTCATAAGCTTTCCCTGTACGGTCTAACAAAAGAATACACTCATCAAAGTTACAAAAATGTCAACGAACTTTCAAACTCTAATAGCAAAGTAACTGCATTCCATTTAAGCATCTGGCCAAATTCCATGAAAGTATGAGAGATCACGACAAAACTAGATGGGGACACATTTGTTATATTGGGGAATTTTCAAATTAAATTTAAGAATAATTGACTTTGTCTCTCGTTGGCTTTGTCCAATTCTTTCACTTTTAAAAACAACACCAATTTTATTATTTCGTTTTGATAAAATATTCTCTACTTCTAATATTATTTTAAAGCATTTTGTTGTTTAAACAAAAAATCATAAAAAATAAAAGTTATCAACAACAAAATATTCCTTTTAACTAGAAACAATTTTGGCTACTTCAACAAATATACAATTTTGAAGTATTAATTCATCTCTATCTGGGATAGTTTTTTTAATATATATATATATATATATATATATATATATATATATATATATATATATATAGGTGGCAAAGGCGACCCATCCCGCCCCACTATCAACCTACCAAAAAATGAGCCAGCACATCCTGTCTTGTTTAGTAGGCAGGGTAGGTTGCCCCGCCGGCTTGAACCTGTTTTACACTAATTTGTCTCGTCCCGCCCCGCCCTGTTTGGCGGGCGGGGTGGGGCTGCCTTGCGGGCCAAGTTCGTTTTGCTGGCACTCTATATGTGTGTGTGTTGGATTTTTGTAAGGGTGTTCGCGGTCTGGATTGGATCTGGAAGCAAAAATCATCTGATCCAATACCTTCGATTTAATCATTTAATCATCCATTCAGTTTGGATTTTTTTCAAATCCTATCTAATCCAATTTTTTTCGGTTTGGATTGGATCGATTTTCGGTTTTTTTAAAATCCTAAAATTTGTTTCTTGATTATTGTGCAAATAACATCTTTTGTATATATTGGCTTTTTTGAAATAAAAAGCATCAATAAACGATAATATAATTTTTTTTGGGACAATGAAATATGAAGCTCACACAGATGAAATTTTGTTGATGAGATATGATTAGATTTTTTCTTGGGTGTAGTTGATGGTTAACAGGTCTTGAGTTTAGAAATTTTTGGGCTATAATTGGGGAAAAGTCCAAGTAGGTAGAGAAAAATTAATATATTGGATCGGTTTGGATTGGATCAGTATTCATCAACCCATCCGAAAACCGATCCAATCCAATTAAAATTTGCGAGTTTTTTTGGGTTTTCGATTTTTCGATTTTTCGGTTATCAGTTTTTCGGTTCGATCACCGCGGTTTGATTCGGTTTGGATCGGTTGATGAACACCCCTAGATTTTTGTGTCTAAATCTCATGGGTTATGAATAAGAAGTGGTTTGAAGAAGAAGAGAAAGAGGAAATGTGAAAGGAGTGTGTGGATAGAAGTCCCACATTGAACAAGAAATAAGAAGTGGAAGGGTTTATAAACCTTCACTTCACCTCTCTAGTTTTTCCCTTGGGGGCACACCACTTTTGTGGAGGGGGGAGGACGCAGATAGGCCTTGGTCCACCTCGCTTGCCGCTGCCTCCATTCGTCCGGCCGGTCATGTGTGAGATAAAATAATAATGATTTTTTATTAAATTATTTTTTATTTTTTTCCAAACAGCCCTCGCTTGCTTTTTCATTTTTTTAATTGAAACGGTGCATTCAGTTATTTTAACCGAACCAGTATTGGTTCGCTCCCGTCAATCGTAATGGTTCGAGCTAGCGGTGGTTCATCGTGTTCGATCGGTGTCTATATTCAGCCCGTCAGAAAAAAAATCTACCCCAAATTTTCTAAGTTACTCCATGCATCCATAGTATTAGTGCATTCTGACATTGACTTAGTAAGTGCGAATTCTCAAGTATTTGGTTGTGTTCGAGGGAACTCTAAATTGGTAGTGCCATCACATTCTGGAGACACAATATGTTCTATCTTGGGAGACGATTGTCCATATTCCTTTGACATCGGTAGAAGGAACAAATTGTCTTAATGAGACAACACATGTTGGGCTCAAATTTCTCTACATACAAGCATCTGTTTCTAACATTCTATGAGTTTTATCATATTCTTTTTATTGTACTTTGCTTGTATGATTAATTACAATATATTCGTGACATGGATTCAAATCTCTCGGTGATTTCACCCAATATCTTTTAACAACAATATGCAAATGTTATATTTATAACTTTTTTTCGTTTTCAAACACTTACAACAAATACTAGTATACTACCGTCAGTCGTAATGGTTCGAGCTGGCATTGGTTCATCGTTTCCGATCGGTGTCTATATATACATTTTTAGCTCGTCAGAAAAATGTACCCCGAATTTTTCTAAGTTACTCCATGCATCCATAGTGTTAGTGCATTCTGTCATAGACTTAGTAAGTGTGGTTTCTTAAGTATTTGGGTTGTGTTTGAGGGAACTCTAAATTGGTAGTGCCATCATATTTTGGAGACGCAATCTGTTCTATCCTGTGATACGATTGTCCACATTCCTTTGGTACATGTAGAAGGGACAAATTGTCTTAAGAAAAAACACACGTTGGGCTCAAATTTCTCTGCATAGAAGCATATAATTCTAACATTTTGTGAGTTTTATCATATTCTTTTTATTATACTTTACTTGTAGGATTAATTAAAATATCTTCGTGACACAGATTCAAATCTCTTAGTGATTTCACCCAATGTCTTTTAACAATAATATGAAAATGTTATATTTACAACTTTTTTCGTTTACAAACTTTTAGAATCAAATCTTAACATAATCTACACTTAGGAAATAAAAATAAAACAAAAAACAAAGATCAGACTTGGTTCATTTTACTAAAACTTTTTGTAAATTCTTGTGAAGTTAATGATTGACTTCCACGTTTAATCATTTGCAACAGAGAATGGCTGCTGAGAAAAATTCGCAAAGGCAGAAAAGTCATACATAGCCTTTGAGGAAACATTATGTCTTTCTCCATTTCAAACTTGAATGTGGAAAACTATAGCGATAGCAAAACAAGGCCAGTCCCACAGTTTTCTTTTTATATTAATTCTTTTTGGCACTATCGTTTATAGCAAAACTCTTCTAAATGTCATAAAATTGTTGGTCTAACCAATCATTTTATATAATTTCACAGATGAGTTCTACATAGTATAAATTTACGAAAACATTAAAATCTATAATTTCACAGACCCTTGTCCTAGAAAATATTAAAATCACAAAAAAATTGAAGAAAAAAAATATCAAATTTAACTTGCAAAAAAAGTTATATGTAAAACTATAAAATGAATATAAATTTGAATATAAAGTGTATAGTTTTAAAATCTGATCCTTGCGTAGTTGTTAATATTGCATTTTTTCATAAATAAGGAGCCTAGATACCCATCCTAAAATGATTAACAATAATCTATCGCTAACAATTGCGAGATTAAGCAAAATTTGCCCAATAAATCATTAATGATTAATTGTCACCTAATGTGAGTATTTCTATCTAATTATTTCTTGCAACGAATTAGTTTAGACTTGGTCATGTTACATTTGAGGTTAAGTAGCAGTTTTTTCATGTATATTAGCCGGTTTGGATAAAAGGTGGGGTTTTCAGGCATCTTTTTCTATAAATATGGTTGACAAACACTCCTCTGCTATAAGGCTACCACATTATAGCTAAATTTACTTGCTATTACTTTTAGATTAGCTTGCCAAGAGCACGTGTATCTTAGATTCTTCACAGGATGATCATAACTCGAAAATGACTTACATTTTTCCCCCATTGGCATTTCAAAATGTAATTCTTCGCCGCTACATATAAAGTTATAACCATAGCCGACTTCTATGTTCATAAAAGAAAATGACATTGGTGAGGGATGCTCAACCTATAGCTACTCAGAAACCCTTCATCAAGAGACGATTAATCATAAACCTTTTTCCAAGGTTCCAAAATCCGTGACTTATAGGCATGCCAAAGGAGGAGAGGTTGTGTGCACTGTATAATAACCCATTGAATAAGTTTATGCTCACAAGTTATCATATACAATCTGCTTGCATATTATGTGGCCATGCATAATTGTATTTGGCTTGTCTTTTGAACATATTTCTAGTGCTTTGCCTACAAAGAAAAACCGCTATAATTACAACCGTGATAAAAACAACAATAATTATTATTATCACTTACCAGTACTTTAATTGTAATCTAATTTGTGGGATCAGGATCAGGATAAGGATGAAGATTATGATTAAGATAATAAAATAGTTGAGCCAAAACTGGAGAAAGACTAGTAAACCCCTACATGAACGATGTTCACATAGAGAAAAGGTTAGTAATTGAAAAGAGCCAAAAGGGCAAGCTAGAAAATGCCTATGATGTTGCATAATCCTACACTAGTATAACCCACATGCATAAGTTAAGATGACCCGTTTAAGATATAGCGAGGTTGTATTACAACTATATTCGTATACGTAAATATAACGTTATAGAGATACAGAATTCCTACTCTTAATTGCCAGGTGGCGAGAGAATGGAGGTTCCATACTTATAGCTTCACGGCCTCACCCATTGAACTAGAAAATGAAGTAAAAATATATAGCATGGTTTTTTATTGGACAAGTGTGTACGATTTGCATTAAGTGTATTAATTTGATAGGGAGAGGTAGCGCAGAAAGAACAAAATAAGACCACCAACTCATTTGAATTCGTGAGCTAAGCCAAATTTTGGAGGCATTGAGGAGTGGGACCCAACTCAGAAGTTTTGTTCAAGGGTTGAGAGAGAGAGATAGAAAAAGAGCTTGTTTCTGTTCTGTTTACATTTTATATTACAGAGCTTTAATTAAACATACAAAGAACCTGGCAGTTTTATGATGGTAACTTCATCCTTTTTGCTTCCAGACAGGTATGAGGGTCAAAGTTTTCCAAAAATGCCAATTAAATATGCAGTTTGTGTTTGATTGCAGAGATTTCGGTGAAAAAGACATAATCGCTGTGAAATGAAAAGTAGATTCCATTTCAGTCTTAGGCTTATAGGTGCTAAGGAATACAACATTATACATACTATATTGCATATAATAATCAATATGTCACAGCACACAAGCCTTTGTTTGCTGTATACCCCTATAAATTCTTCATCTTAGTACTACATGTTCTCAAAAGGTGTTTCTTTAAGAATTAGCATTCACAAAACATACACACACAGAGAGAGAAAGAGAAAGAGAGAGATGGAGTTCTATGACCAGGATTTCTTGGAGGAATTAATGGCTCTAAGAAGAGAAACATGGGACACCAATCCAAGTAATGAAGAAAACCAGTTCTTCTCTAATGGCTGGAGTTTTGACTGTTTTGATCAAAACTCTCTAGCTTATCTCCCGAACTCTTCTTGTGGTCAAGAAGTTCCTCAAAGTTATAACAACGACTACACCTTCAATGAAATCTATGGCTCTTTACTTGATGAATCTTCTGCACCACAGATTATCGATTCATACTACAATACCCTTGATACTACACTTAGTACCCCTTCATTTCTTGCTCAAGAAGATTACCCATTTTCCATGATGGAAGAAGAGGATCCGGGTTTGCTTGGGGAAGAGCTTCAGAATTTGGAGTTGCAAAACACATGCAAAATGGAGCCAACCCAATCCCCTGAAATGCCAGTTTTCAACATGGGTATGGGTTTGGAAAGAAAGAATCGTGCAAAGAAGCTGCAGGGGCAACCCTCCAAGAATCTAATGGCGGAGAGGAGAAGAAGAAAGAGATTAAACGATCGTCTTTCAATGCTAAGAGCTATTGTCCCTAAGATAAGTAAGGTATGCAATGAGAATCACTCAATGAGTACTACATACACGTACCAGAACTACTATATAATAGGTGTCATATGTAGATCTAATTTGTTTTGTTGTTGAATATTTCTCATCACAGATGGACAGAACATCTATACTTGGAGACACTATTGATTACATGAAAGAACTTCTGGAGAAGATCAACAATCTGCAACAAGAAATAGAAGTAGACTCAACCATGGCAAGCATTTTCAAAGATGAGAAGCCAAATGAGATCCTAGTGAGAAATTCACCCAAGGTATGGATTTTCCCTTTGAATTAAAACTGTGTTAAGGATCCCAATTGTGATTGGTGCAGTCATGCATTGATTTTCTTTTTTTCTTGTCTTAATTTGTAGTTTGAGGTGGAGAGGAGTGTGGACACCCGGGTTGAAATTTGTTGTGCAGGGAAGCCAGGGTTGTTGTTATCCACAGTAAACACCCTGGAAGCATTAGGCCTTGAGATTCAACAGTGTGTTATTAGCTGTTTCAATGATTTCACAATGCAAGCTTCTTGCTCAGAGGTACATTAGTATGACAGTTTTTTGGGCACTGCCTAAAAAATCTTATTTGGTTCTGTTGTCTTTTTTGTTGAGCCACTGCAGGGTAATCAATCCTATTTGTTATGTAACAGGAAATGGAGCGAAGGACAATGCTGAGTTCTGAAGACATAAAGCAAGCATTATTTAGAAGTGCAGGATATGGAGGAAGATGTTTGTGAGAATAGAATAAAGAAAAAAAGAGCTGCAAGTGTACTTGGGATAATTTTTTTTTTCTTCACCAGGAGGAGTATAATATTGCTTCAAATGGTGATATCCATTAATGCTGATTGGTTTTTATCTCTCACATATGGCTAATACAAAGGCCATTTTTTATCAAATTGCCAGGTGTGATGGACTCGTTTTTATGATTCAATCATTAAGTGTTGATGTCGATGTAATCATGTAATACAATTTATGGATGAGAGAGCCTAGTTATTGCCCCTGAGGGTTAAGAATATGCATGTGGAAGCTCAAGCAAAAATGTTAAAAACATAATAAGAGAGTAAAGTTCGAGTTTTTGTTTCTATTCTTTTCATATATGACTTTTCAATTGCTCTTTTTTATAACTTCTATGTATAAGGACACTTTTCTATTGGATGATGTGACAACGATAATTGAATATTACTGATACTATAGAAGCTTTAATTTGTCTTTTGAACCAGTTTCTAATGGTGAGAATATGATCTAGAGTTCTTTACTCAAATTTCATTAAGAAAAAGGATAAAAGAATTATAAAAGAAGAATGTATTAAGGGAAAGAAAAAAAAAACACCGTGATAAGGAATATTTCTAACAGCAACATAAATAGCTCCAAAGAGCTCTTTGATTCTTTTGAATTTGCATAAGTGAAAACCTTTTGAAAATAAGTGCATAACACACAAGATTTACCTATGCAATAAAGTTTATCTTTATTTCAAGATTATCTTTTTCAATAGCAATTCATATATATATATATATATATATATAGGAAAATGTTATATTTATAATTTTTTTTTTACAAACTACACTAAGTATGATCGGTCATACTTCAATCAAGAATGTATGACCGATCATACTTAGTGTAATTTATAAAAAAAATATGTGAACGGATCCTTCCATATATATATATATATATATATATATATATATATATATATATATATATAAGTGTGTCTTTTTAAAGGATACACTTAGATCATTTTAAGAGAGATGTAGACACAAAGAGATAAGACTCACACTTTTATTTTTTTATCTTTATTTTTTTTAATAAGACTCACACCTCTTTGTGTCTACCTCTTTCTTAAAATGATCAAAGTGTGTGTCATTTAAAAGAACACACACTTTTCTTTGTGTGTGTGAAAAATGGATCCTCTCATGTTTAAAAAAAATGACATAGTCATGTGAGACAATCATAACTATACAAAAGTGAATCAATGATTATGATTTAGTAACTATTAATTTTAATATTTTCTCTCTCCTCTTTTATCACCATTGATTCACTTTTGTATGGTTATAATTGCCCACATAACTATGTCATATTTTTTTTAATATAATAGGATTCACGTCCCGTGTGTCACAATAAATTTAACAAGTATGCAATGAACTATAAATTACCAAGACTAAAAATTTAAAACCTAGCCATCTCAGTGTCGTAGAAATTAGAAACCAACGTGCATATGTTGATCATTCCAAAATTAAATGAAATAAGTCCAAATATTTCAGGTATTATTTTTTATTTTTTTTTATAACAATATTTCAGGTATTATTACTAGAGCAATGTTATAGTTACAAATTTTTTTTTTTACAACCTCTTACAATCATATCTTATCATCGTTGATTTTCGTCAATCAACAATTATCATTTATTGTGAATTAATAATTAATTAATGAGTATAACCTTGTTCTTATTAGTGTATTCTAACTCCAAAACTGTCATTTAAGTGAAAGGGTGCTTATGTCCTTTGTCCATGTACTATCCCTGTTCACATTCAGTAACAAAGAAACGTGAAACGTCCAAAGTCCATAACCTAGCTAGCAGTTCCTAGAACAAAAGAATAACTAAAAATAATACCTAGATTCTGCGGATATAAAATAAGAATCACCCGTGTCATCTGCTTGTAAAATCAAATCATAGTCTAATCCAACCTATTTTATTTTATTTTTTTGTTATTTCTCTAAAGAGAGCTCTGGTTAAAATTGCCATTGCCGCGCTCACTACATAATTCACGAGAATCCTGCAGATATGACCAATGACTTGGCCTCACTGCTTTTTAGAAAGTTCAAATGTGAAAACTCATGTCACGTAATAAAGCCACCAACAAGGGGAAGAAGCTTAGATCTTACAACTAGAATTGACAAAAATACAGAAACCCTTTCATTCTTTAAAAAAAAAAATGAATAAGAAGAAAAGAAAGAAAAAAGAAAAAAAGAAACGCCTACCTGAAAATACACAAATGTACAGAAAAGGATTTGGACAAAGATTGGTCTACTAATAGATATTGGTGGTGAGGAAGTAATGATTATTCAATGATTGATTTAATATTTATTGTGAAACAAACTTTCTATGGTATTGATTTCAGAGCATGTCAAGCTACATGTACTTGTACACTGTATAGACATGAGACATGAAAGACTAAGTCACTGGCCCCGCGGGTGAGAGAATAATGCATCTTATGTAGGTGCAAGAAAAAGACAGAGGCTAGTTAGTACGTGTCTCCGTAAGTTGTAACAGTAGTTCTCTTAAATATTAGTTAAAGACTTAAAGCAACTTTCGGCCTTAATTCTGATAGGTTTTCGCTTTAGGGGGCAGATTCCTATATTTAATTTGTAGTTATCAACTTGTCCAACCAATTTATATTTCCAATCTCCTTTCTAGTTTCTTCTCTGCTTTATTGCTTTCAAGGGCAATGGACAATTTTCGCCGTGGAAGAGCTACTGGTGAAGATAATGAACGACGTGACTCTCTTTCGATTTGATAAGTGTTTTGCTGAGGAGAGGGAGTGAAACCATCAAACAGCGCCATTCTCAATTTGTACGAAGGTACTGCATAACAAAAGCATTTATATTGAGAAAATTGTTTTAATAAAATAATGTGACATATTTTATTTTTTTTGGTTACAAAAAATTTAAGCGGGGTTAGATATCGGTATGCTACTAGGGTCAGGAAAAACCTCTCAACCTCTTTGAGGATTTCTGAGAGGGATTACATATCACTCACCAACAAAGTTCTCACATCTGCCAGCGGGAATAATGTGACATGCTTGTTAACTATTCGATGAGTATTATTTCCTTTATTAAATTTTAATTATTTTAAATCTAGCTAAATTATGTTAAAAATTTATTTTTTTTACACTTAGTACAATTGATCAACTTTTGTCAAAATAATATGTAGGCAAGTATACTACACAGTTGTGACGTTATTACTCAAACATTTTATTATATATATATATAAAAAAAAATATTAACGTAATCTTACCTATCAGCTTAAACTTTTGGGTGAGATTAGAGGTGGCAAAGCGGGCTGCCCGCCCCACCCCGCCAAAAAGCGGGCTGGCCCGCCCCGCCTTTGAAGGTGGGCTAGAAACAACCATGAAATCGGTAGTTATTCTTCCAATGACGGATGTCTATGGAATCCCAACTCTGGGTTGATTGTTTTTAATTTCGTTTTTAATCCAAATTTCCATTATGTTTTATTTTAATTAAATTGAACAAAAATCCCCCCTTTTAATTTTACTGTAAAGAAGCTTTGGGGATGAATTGGTTATTTACATTGTATCAGAACCTCGTGTATTGGGTTCGATCATCACCACCCTCACTTTCTCTTGTGGAACTTCTTAGCACAAGTAGGCTGAGCATAATGCATTATCCACCATTTATGCCCAATGGGATCTCGTGTGAGGGGATGTATTAGAGTATATTATAAATCATTAAAAAGGCCATCATTCAACTGCTTAAGATTTTAGGTTAAATTGGTTCTTTACATTTACGTTTTTAATTAGCGATTAATTCCTCTGCAATTTCCTTGTGAGACTATTAAGGTCATTCCTTTTTACTACAAATCTTTTTACGAACCTGATTAATTTGCGCGAGTTGACAACTCGTGTCAAATTAAGTTGTTAAATAAAGATCCATTAATGATTTATATATTTCTCTAACGACCTCCGTTGATACTCAAAATATTTTCCTATCGAAGGCTATCCGACCATTGTTCTTGGATAACACTACTGGGCAAAAGGGGATTCTAACACATGACTGAAGGAGTAGAACGTCTTCTCCAGAACTCTTGAACTGATTGACCCAATCTGCCTTGGTGCTAAGCAAAAACTCAAGTCTAGATCAAATTTTAGCCAAAAAAATTATATCATTCATAGGTTCTTTCACTTAAAATACAATGAACCATAGTTTGGAGCTGAATTCAACTAAGGCAAGTTGACTTGGTTTGGTTACAAAACTTAAGACTAGTAAAAATTTGGTTTGATTTAAGTATAAGCCTCAATGACATTTTCCCAAAAAGTATCTCTCTATTTGAAAATTTGTTCTCGTTAATTGTTTTGCTAGTATTATAGTTGACTCTTCAAATAACTAGATTTGTTTTTGCAAGGTATTTTTAATAGTTTCACACTTTTTCTGTTTGTTCTATATGTATATAGTCCTTGTGTTGCAATCACGACAAGTATACTGGTCGTACAAGTAATAAAGTAAGTGAGTAAATAATCATTTCCACGAGAATTGGCATACCAATCACTAAATTCACTACGTGTTCAAAGTTGGATCAATCGAAAGGTTTTTCTAGAATATTATTAATTGAATTATAAAAATAAAAATTAAAACAACCTAACAACTATCAAGATCAAGAATCAAAGATCAAGAACGCAAACTAAAACTTAGGATTAAAATCAAATATGCAAAGATAAAGCTAGGGATTCGATATCCCCAACATCTTCCTAATGAATCTACCATTTCTTATAACTAATATTCAACTTATGTTATTGATAATTCTTTTTACATTAATCAAATTTGAATCCTTTGGTAATTTAAATCATTTACTCTATTCAAAACCTCAATCCCTTAGTGATCTCTCTTAGAGAAAGCATTAAGAACAAGAATTAAAAGTCATAGGATTCGTAAGTCTATCCTAGATCATACAAAACTTTGCAATTAATCAATCGGAATCAAATACCAATATCTCTATTGTCATGCAAGATTCTAATTTTCTTTCAAGATTGGCCAGATCCTAAACAACACTAGAAATTAAAAACAAATTATTTGCATAAAATAAACGTTGAATATCAATTACAAGAAATGCACAAATATCACGAAGAACACATTGGTTCCATCTAACCCTAACTACAAAAAAAACTAGCATAACATGTTCATAAAAACAATAACAAGAGATGAAAAGAAACTAAAAGTCATAGAGAAAGCTTAGTGATAAAAGTCCACGGTGAAATCTTTCTTCTTTCTTCTTTCTTCTTTCTTCTTTCTTCTTTCTTCTTCCTTATCCTCTAAAGGTGTTGCTCTTCTGCCTCCAAAACTATCCTAAGTAATCCAAGAATGATTGACAAACCCTAACTCACGCCTTTTTAATTAATCAAGAAATTCCATGGACTTTTCTAAACGATGTGCTCGCTGAAGCGAGCAAACCAGCGAGCATAAAATAACAAAACAGTGCTTCTGGACCCCTGCTCGCTGGAGCGAGCAACTTAGCAAATTTGCAATGCTCGCTCAAGCGAGCAAGCTGACGAAGAGTAGGCTAAATTAGGGTTTGGTGATTTTAGCGAGTAAGTTAGCAAGTTGTAACTCATAATAATTATCCTTCAAACTTTGCTTGACTTGAGTTTTGTCCTTCTTCAACTTTATTAATCCATCTAAACTTTAATTCAACACTTCAAACCTGAAAATGATATTTTTTAAGTCAGAATCACACTCAATTATAACATCTCCAAAGTCTTTTGCATTTATTCATACACACTATGTTCTCGACCAATTTTAACATTTTTTAACATCTAGAAACATAGTGTGTTTAACACCTAACAGCTTGCAACTCTTTTACCTTTCTTTTTTTGGGTTTTCTGGTTTCGAAGTATTTCTTCCTCTGTTTTGTTCTTTACAGGAAGATGTATGTCTTATTGTCTTGCTTCTTCCCAATTCTCATAGAAGCTCGCATGGCTGCAATCAAGCAGGCAAAGAATATTGGGGCTTGTTGACTTCCATATTGTTTTTTTGTCGTTTACGAAATTGGACTTCTGAAACATTAATGGCTCGTCATAATTAAATGGGCCAGTCCGTAGTTTTATAAGCCGACATGCTAAGGTCCATGCCATGAAACTTAATGGGCGAGTTCATGGATCATGAAAATGATAGGCTCTACAATGTTACTCTTTTTTATTTTTATCATATTTACATTTAAGTGATATTAGGCACACCAAAAATAAAAATAAAAATAAACTGCCATCTACCTTCTTCTTTTTTCACTTTAAAGACTACTATACTATATATTGAAGGTGTCAAATGGGAAGAGTTTAGACAAGAGTTTACCTTTCAAAGATTATAGCTTGTCAATTACTTTTGTATTTATCTTGAAGATCAATAATCTAAAGCTTACTTAATAAAAAGAGGAGCCTCTCTTTTATTTTATTTTGGTGGATGGAGAGAGGACCATTTTTATTTGTGTGTTTAACTATTATGGAATGTACTACAACATAAAATATTAGTAATGAAACTCTTTCCATTTGGCAGTTTGATTTTGATGGGTTAGGTTCAAAATGATAATGCTTTCCACCTATGAGTTCCAATTTTTTGATAGTGACAGGGACCTAATGTTGTCACTCCTTTTGGATGGACCAGACAGAAAATTTTATTTTATTTTATAATGAATTGATTCATTATAAACCACACAATCTACTATAATGTGCAATCCAGTAATTTTTTAATTTGTAATGAAATAATGTTATTGGTGAAATATTTAAAAAATGTATAAAGCACTTGTATGTAAAATTTGTTAAATCTTTCAATATAGTATTGCACAGCTTTAAAATAAAATAAATAATATTTTGTGTACAATAATTCATATAATATTACTTTGTAATTAATTGTAAATTATAAAAGTATAAGCATTGTAGCGTGCAAAATTACAACCTGTTTGAAATCTGTTTCGAAAAATAATTTTTTAATTTTCAGAAGAAAAAATACTTGTTTAATAAGACTTATTTTGTAAAAAATAAAATAAAAATAGTAATTTTTTTATTTTTTTTTAGAATCAAATTTAGATAAAGTTATTTTTGTTTTTTATTTTGACTTATAACTTTCAAATCAAAAAAGTCATAGAAAACACATATTTCATTAACTATTTTACAAAATAATTTAAAAAAAAAAAAAAAACAGAATATAATCAAACATACACTACATTTTTTGTTTTCAATCCTGCTTTTGTACTGGTTGTGGGATTTAGTTCCGTGAGGTGAAAAAGAGCCCTTTATAAGCACCCGTGCTTAACACTAGTACACCACCCATCATCATGGTTGTGGTAGGTCAACCTTATCACTACATATTGTATGCCACTGAAAGTGGACGACTTCTTTTAGACGGAGGAAAATAAAATTTTAAAACAACAAACAAGTGGACGACATTATGGGAAACCTACCTTAGTCATCACATATGACTTTTTTTTTTTTAGCCTTTGCGGTACGGCTGTAAGCTAGCTCTTCATTAGAACAGTAGATGCATTGAGCTTCGTTATAGAAAAAAGGATAAAAGAGAGAGATACATCATCTAACCTCCAAAGATTTTTCAAAAATTTACTTGATGGACTCAAGCAAATTCTTAAGAGCTCAGTTGCCAACTGAACTACCCTTAGAGGTTGGCTTTTGTGATTCCAATAATAAGGTTATATTGAGTTGCCAATGCTATTATTACTGGGAGACTATTTAGCAAGTCGCCACAAGATTAAAGGTGCAAATCTGAATGTGATAAAAACCCTTTCTTCTTTTTCATAGTTGAAAAATTGCTCACCAAACGTATGTTGCCAGAGCATTGCTCTTTAGGTTATGATTCATACATTGAGTTGAGTACGAGCGACATTAGGTTTAGAATTTAATCTTGATTAAAAGCTCGAATTGGGTTCTATCTAGCTTGCTCTGTAGTGTTTCAGGGTTCAGAGGATGAACCTTCTTTCTAAGCTGATTAAGGAAAATTGGGAAATTAAAATTCAAGTACATAGCTTCAGCAATCAAAATTCAAATAAACGATACAGAAACACATGCTAAAATCTACTCACAATAATCTGTAAACAGGTCCTGCAAACTGGTGCTAGTGGTTGGAGCAAATTCGTTATATATAGACTTAAGTGTTCAAAAACATGCTACGGGTTTTTAAGAAAAAAGTTATATAGCATTTAATTGTTAAGAAAAAAAAATTGAGAATCACAAGTATAAAATTATGATTGCTCTTAGCCTCTTATTATAAGCAGAACCATTTTCTTTCCGTACGAAACGGAAAATGTACCTTCACCCCACTTCTATACTAAGTCACATCAATATCTATCAATATTAAAAATGTCACACTCTGCTAAGCAGTAAGTGCACTATCATCAACTACCCAATCAATCAAAAGCAAAGCCGCCACGTCTCTTTCTTATTTAAATAAATCTTCTTCTTTATATGATTTCATTCATTCTCAGGTGAAAAAAGAGGTAAAACATCAGAGAAGATAAATGGAGATTGAGGACTCATCGGGTCAAGTATCTATTGGGTTTCCTCTGGGTTTGGCCCTTCTCGTTACCTTGTTATTGTTCATTTGCTGCTTCTTTTGCTGCTGTTTACATTGGAACAAGCTACAATCTTTGTTTTCATCTTCTGGGGTTATCAACTCTCAGGCTCAGATACAAGTAAACTTTACATCCTCTCCACAGAAACCAGGGTTTCCTGTTTTGGTAATCATTTCTGTTGCTCACAAAGTCACAAAAAGCCAATTATTATTATCTTAATATTATTTATTCTTTTATTTTGTGAGGAAGTAATTAATGGGATTTGTGGTATTGTGTTCAGATGATGAAGCAGAACCAAGCTAGGAGCTTGCCTGTGCTGATGCCAGGAGATAAGGTCCCAAGATTCATAGCACTAGAATGCCCATGTCAGCCTCCAACAGAAGACAGGATCACAATCCATGTGTCGAAGGCAGCACCGAGTGATTTTATTATTTAAGGACAGAGTTCATGTACAATATTAATTGTAGAGATTCAAAGAGTTTATGTAAAATTTGAAAATTTTACAACGACGACACTGTCCTCTTTTTCCATTAGCACATTTAAATTTTGCTTCTTCCGTGTATTTATCAAATAATAAAATATATTATTTGTAAAAAGAGTTTTATTTAATATGTAAAACATGGTGATACTGATATGTTATTCTTAACTTTCAGATTTGTATTTTTAAATCGTTGGACTTGATTCATCACATAGTAAAAGTGAAGCTCACTGCAAATAAGAATAGAATGCTTTTAAAAAAGAAAGAAAAATTGAGATAAAAGATAGGGATTTATATTCATCATGCAACATGATACAATTATTTTTTCTACACATACAACATTTTGTGGGACTCAGCATTTTTTCAGGCAAAAAAAAATAATTAAGGCACGAAAAACAAATATCTGTAACGTAACACAATCACTTTTCTTATAATTATAAAAACCTAAAAGATATACTATAAACTGGAGAATAGAGTGTGCTAGCCATAAACATTAAATATGTTCTTTTCAGTTTTCATATTTTATTTTTTTTGTTGATAACATCAGTTTTCATATTTATATACCAAAATGACGGGGTGTGGTGGTTAGATAAAATGTTTATTAATGTGACGATTGTAAAATTTCAACTCTTAATATTGTAAATGAAATTCGTCCAAAGTCACAACTAACTTCAACTGTAATTAATCATTAATTGTTGAATGTTAATTTATGTATGTTGATAATTAATAAATCATTTTTAACTGTTGTAAAATTGGTTTGTACCAATGGTGTGAAAGTAACATCTCTTTTTCTTTCTGACTTGCATGAATTTACTAAAATCAATGTTAGCTTGAAAAGATTTATTATAATCACTGTGTTCCAAATTGTATTCTCGAATTCTCTATTCAGTATTTAATTCCGATTATCTCGAATTCTCTCATTGGGCACGTGGATTTGGTGGGTGATGTTTAGCCCATGAATTGGTGGCATGACAGGGATGGAGACTAGGCCGTAAATTTTATTGGATTGGCATATTGTAAACCCAAGGCCCAATATCTGAATAAAATTTGAGTAGAACAATGTTATACAGTCAAAAACAATTTAGTATAATTCAGCTAAAATTTTGTTGAATAGTTAAAT
The DNA here is from genome assembly GCF_033153095.1 of Gastrolobium bilobum. Taxonomy (NCBI): domain Eukaryota; kingdom Viridiplantae; phylum Streptophyta; class Magnoliopsida; order Fabales; family Fabaceae; genus Gastrolobium; species Gastrolobium bilobum. The sequence continues at coordinate 33,624 of NW_026895853.1, read as the reverse complement.
TGATATGAACTATTTACCACTCTTACGCAGTCCTAATTTTGTCTCTGATTCTCTCTTTTTATGATAGAATTGGTAAATATTTTTAGAGGAATTTTTTTTTTTTTTTTTACTTTTACAAATTAATAAAAAAGTTCTCAAAGGAATAATTCTTCTTTGTCCAGCGAGAGCTTTTCCCTTTTCTGTGGTTTTTATTGAGTATTCTTCAAATATATTTTTTTTCTTTTTACAACAGTTAACTTTTACAACAGAATATCTACTATCTTTCTTTTTTATTTAGGTGAAAATTTTGCTTGATTTCCTAAATAATAATAATATCTCTCATCTGACAGTATAAGATAAAAATAAATGAGTTGTGTTGTCTCATCTTTATAAGGTAAAGTTTAATTTGTCCAAATAAAAACCCTCGTAGTAAGTGGTAATTCACGTTTCAAATTAAATATATCAAAAAAGAGTATATGTTTTTATCATTGTAAAGCAAAACCAGTATTGAATTTTATACATGTTTATCTTCTTAATATGGTTCGGTTCTTATCCTTACGTTATACGTACTATTTAAGTTCTTAAATTAACCATAAAGTATCTGTTAAATAAATTAACCCTAAAGTTGCGGATAAGGAATTGTTGGCATTGGCACTGTTCCAAGTTTAAAAATATAACAATTGCACGTATACATTTTTTCAAAAAAAATATACGTGTGGTAGAAATGACGTTGCACTTTATATATATATAGAGAGAGAAAGATAGGATCCTTTGACACCAGTATTAAATTTAAAATTTGACACTTCATCTGAGAGCTTTTAGTTAAAAAAAATCAATGGTTCTGATTTGTAAGCATGTGACACCATTGACCTTTCTTGATCTAATGACTCTCAAATGAAGTATCAAATTTTAAATTTGACACTAGTGTCAAATGATCCTACCTCACACACACATATATATATATATATATATTTTTTTTTTTTTATAGCCAGGTGCACACTTTATATTAAATTAAGAATGGACGTACTCTTTTCTTATTGACGTTAGAATTTTTACTTACTCTGAGTGGCTTACATATAATAAAATTTCTAACCTAACATATAAAGTTGAAAAAAAAATTTATATATATTATATGTATTCTCTATGGAAAATAATCCTATTCGAGTCACAAATATCCATATTATAGGATTATTATCTCTTCAAAAAAAAATTTGTTACATTTACAAGAACTGAACCAAAAACCTTGCTTAAGCAGAATAAATCATCTTTCATTCAATCCTGTTCAAATCTATGACCAACTCAAACGATGTTCTTTGGTTGAGTTACCTTTTAAACTCTATAAACCTAATAGGATTTGTCTAAATAAGTTGGTACAACTCGAGTTGGGTCTAATCTAGCATTTTATTGGTCTGGTTTAATTGACCAGTCAGTTTTGTTTGCCAAAAATAAATATATTTAATTACTAAACAATTTAAATAAGTCAAAGTTTAAAATATAAACGATTCGATTTTGGGCCAGCAACAAACAAATTTAAAAAAATAAACCTATTTACTAATTGGACTTCAAGTTTTCAAATAAAAATGGCAGTATGTTGATAGGTAATAGCTTAATGTAAAATATAAAATTAAAATTGTTGTTAATTGAGATTTTTTTTTAACTCAAGTTCAAATAAGGGGAAAAATAGAACATCTACTTATACTCCTTTTTTCTGATAGAACCTCCATTTATTACTAAGTAAGTACTATTAAGCTTAATTTTGAATGCTCAACATTCAAATTTTAGTTAAAATAAAATTTACACACACACATATATGGATTTAACGAATGTACAATGACCGATCTACTGTTTTGTGCGGTAAAAAAGTTATAACTATATACTACGAGTAGTACATAATTATAATATTAAAGTTGTGTTTTTTTTTCTCTCTTCAGAAATTTAACTATGTATTACCTGCAGTACATAGTTATAATATTAAAGCTATTTTTTTCTCTCCTCAATAACTTTTCAGACATTTATTGGGTGACGTAGAAGAGAAAATAAAATAAATTTAATATAATAACTATGTATTACACGTACTACATAGTTAAATTTATAAAGAGAGAAAAAAATATAATTTTAATATTATAACTATGTCATACATAGTTATAATTTTTTGACTGAACCAAATCTTAGATTCGGTCACATGACAAATCATTTTGCACACACACACACACATGGTTGAATACTTTGACACTGGTGTCAAATTAAAAAGTTGGATATTAAATCTTAATCTTTAATTTCCGTTAATCTTACGATTATAATTTATTGGGTCACAAATTTTAATTAATTAGTAATTCTTAATAAATTATAATCGTCGATTGACGAAAATTAATGGTTCTGATTTGGTGTCAGATTTTTATTTTGACATTGTGTCAAAGAATATATATATATATATATATATATATATATATATATGATTAAAATTTTATCTAAATTTAATTTTAAAGTTTATCCATTATCAAACATAACTATGAAGTGCTTTCAACGTTTCGAACACAATGACTTTTACCCAAAAAAATAATAATTATACAATAGTTTATAATATAGTGTACCAAAAAAAAAGTAGTTTATAATATATGAATAAATTACATATTTTTGTAAACAATAACAATATAATATTTATCAAGAATACATATTTATATCGTTCCAGTGCTATTATAGTTACATAAAATAATCAAAATTATTCCGATTACAATCGGAATTTGATTGTTTATTTAAATATCATTGAAAATATTATTAATGATTCTCTAAAAAATTATTTTTTTCAAAAGTTTTATCCAAGGACAATATTTTTATCACGTTATGTTCCTGTTAGAATTCTCCTTTTTGTAAGGGAGGAGTGTTTATCATTTTAAATGACATAATTTATATTCTTTCACTTTCACAAAGAGGCGAAATCTACATTTTTTTTTTAATTTTGTCTTCTACTTTATTTATCTCTTTCTCTCTTAAAATGACACAACTTTACCTCCTTCAAAATCAGACACACTTTTCCTTTTTTGTAATTTTGTTAATTGGGCATAATTGTGTGTGGTACATCCCCAAGTTGAGGCCAACCAGGCAAGAAGCACACTCGTCGTCAAAGCCCATGAAAATGGTGTGTGAGTGCGTCACCTTAAAACCAGCACGATATGATGACGATGTTTAAGATCCAACGGCCTATAACAAATATCACAATTAACATGCGGAACAGGCATGCTCATTATGCTGTGTATGCATGGTTTGATAACAAAGCGTGCAAAAGCAGCGGCAGTTAATGATTTTTCTTATAATAATGAAGGGGAAAAAAATTCTATTTATATTCCAGAAAAAAAAAAAATTCTATCACACTCATATAAAATTAAATTTTATAATTTTTTATAATAATATTTACTCATTTTTATGTGAGTGTGACAAAAAAATTTTTTACAATAAAAACAGAAATAATAAATTCAATAATGAAAGGGGCTGGCTAACCAGTGTTTTAAAGATATCGTTTAAAATAACAATTAATAATATTTATTGTACTATTTAATTACTTAAAAACAAAATATTTTTTTCCTTTTCGTTTTGGAAACAACATAAATACTCTTTCAGTTTTTAGTATAATAGATATATTTTCATCTATATAATTTTTATTTTTATTTTTATTCCATAATCAATAGTCCGAAATCTTTTAGAAAAACTCTTCAAATTTATTTTAAAGCAAAATCTTTTTTATTTTGTAGCAAAAATAAAATCTCAATGAAAAAAATAATACAAAAGGAAAATATCTCGGTTAAATCACTTTCCAACAGATGCCATTCGCATTGGTCCATTGTATTTTGGGTGTGCATGACAATCATTCTGTTCTCTGGTACTATTTCTGAAATAAACAATTCTTTTTTCTTTTTGTGCCTTGAAACAATTTCTAAGAAAAAATATGTTTGATAACATATTATATTTTTATTACAAGAATGAGAATTACGTTTAATAATATAACAAATAATATAATAAAAATAATTCCTATAAACATAAAAAAATTCAGATCATCACTTCCCCCTCCATATAGTGTAGTAGTGGTGGCTGCGACGGCATTGGAGTGGTGGTGGTAATAGTGGCGATGGTAGTGGTGGTGATGACAGTAGCTGCAACAATGGTGGCGATAATGGTAATGATATTGTAGTGGTGGTGGTGACAGTAGTGGGGGTGGTGGCGGCGGCAGCGATGGTGGTGGTGGTAATGGTGACGGCAGTGACTATAACGATAATGATGGTGGTTGGTGACGGTGGTAGTGATAGTGGTAATGGTGGCGATAACAATGGCGCGGTGATGGTAGTGGTGGGGGTACTAGTGGTGACGGCAGTGGCTGCGACGATGGTAGTGCTGGTTGGTGACGGCAGTGGCTGCAACAAGGGTAGTGGTGGTTGGTGACAGTGGACAGTAGTGATGGTATGGTACTGTTGGTGACGACAGTGGCTGCGACGATGGTAGTGGTGGTGATGGTGACGATGATACTGGAGGTACGACGACTGCGGCAATGGTGGTGGTGGTGGTGATTATGGTAGTAGTTGAGAGTGATTGAAAGATACAAGTGTTTTTCGTTTTGTGCACATCAACAAAAAAGCAGAAATTTTTTTATTCCTTTTTTCTGTTCTTTAGCACAAAAATTAAATCGGTTCATTCTGGGAACAAAAATATAAACCGATTTTAGCAAACAAGATTTCTATCCATTTCGGGTGTGCATGACAACCTTCCCGGAATCGGTTCCTTTTTAATTTATGTTACAGGAAACAAAAATGAATAGAAAACTTGTTTGGTAAAATCGGTTAATTTTTTTATTTCTGGGATGAACCGATTAATTTTTGTGCTTGGGAATAGAAAAAAGAATCAATTTTTTTTTTTTTTTGCTTTTTTGTTCCCAAGCACAAAATGAGAGACACTTATATCTTTCAATTACTCTCCACCACTACCACCATCATCGCGACACGACCACCACTACCATTGTCTTCGTACCACCAGTGTCGTTGTCAACACCACCACGATTCCACCGCACCATCACCACCACCTCCACCCATCACCACATCACCTTCACCCATCGCCATATCACCACCACCATCGCCGCCACTACCGTCGTCGCCGCCTCCGCCACTATTGTTGCCGTCATCACCGCTACCGCCACCAACCATCACCACCATCGTCGTAGCCACTGCCGTCACCACCACCGTCACAAACTATCACTATCATTGTCGCAGCCACTGCTGTCTCCACCGCCACCATGTCATTACCACCACCAAAACTACCATCGCCGCTGCTGCCGCCACCATCACCAACACCACTGTCGTCACCACCACCACCATGCCATTACCGCCGCCGCCGCCACCGCCACTATCATCGCAACCATTGTCGTCACCACCACCACCGCTGCCAACTACCACTACCGTCGTCGCAGCCACTGCTGTCTCCACCACCACTATCACCGTCGCCACCACCACCACCATCGTCGCAGCCACTCTCGTCACCACCACCACCATTATCACCGCCACTATTGCCACCAACTACCACCACAATCGTCGCAGTCACTGCTGTCTCCAGCACCACCATGTCATTACCACTCCCGTCGCCGTTGACACCACCATCACCGCAGCCACTACCGGCACCACTACCACCATGCCACCGCCACTGCACCAACTACCACCACCGTCGTCGCAGCTACTGTTGTCTCCACCACCACCATGTAATTATCGCCGCCGTCACCACCACCACCTTCGCCACTGTTACCACCACCACGCTGCCATTGCCGCCGCCACACCATATGAAAAAAAAGTGAATTATATTATTTGTTATGTTATCAAACGCAATTTTCATTCTCGAAATAAAAATAGAACATGTTATCAAACACATTTTTTTTCTCATAAACTGTTCCAAGTCACAGAAATAGAAAAGAATTGTTTTTTTTTTCAGAAACAGTGTCAGAGAACAGAATGATTGTCATGCACGCCTTTTTATTCCTGGGAACAATTTTTTTAAAAAATTTTGTTTTCGAAAAAGTTGTCATGCACACCATTTCACAATAAAAAATGACATGATGATCCCTCACCACTCTTCAAAATAAAAATAGCTTTATAATTGTACCCCAAAAAATAGCTTTATAAATATAACCGAAAAAATTTATATATTTAAAACAATAAACAAAGAAGACATTATTTTACACAATAATCAAATATATGATATAATTTGAGTAATTAGCTTCAATTATAAATAGTTACAACTACTTAGAAAAATAGTTGATTAGTTATTATATGTTATTTATTTAAGTAAGATTCGGAATTTCAAATAATTTATTGGAGATTCATTCTGTAAAATAAGAATGAAATTCTTATTGGGTCTGAAACTAAGGGATCAATCGCATAAAATTACAATATATATATATATATATATATATATGAAAAAATGAGTGTCATTTTAAAGTATGTAAAGTTGTGTCATTTTAAGTGAGAGAAAAAGATAGATAAAAGGAAGAGAGACTGGACAAAAAAAAATAAAGCTGTGGGTCCCACCTATTTGTGAGAGTAAAATAATATAAGTTGTGTCATTTAAAAGGACAAATACTTTTTTCATATATATATTAAAAACAATTTTTGCTAAAGAAAAAAATATTTTGTATAATTTGATTATGATGTCAAACAAAAAACTATATTGAAAATTACTAATTTTTTGTTCAACTTTTTTTTTTACTTATTTCAGAAGTTAAGAATCAATAACTTCTAAAATAAGAGGTAGTTACTTTTTTAGTTTTATTTTAAAAGAATTACGTTCAATTACATTTAAAAACATTAGGAGCGTTTATTTTAAAAAAATAATTTCAAAAATAAATAAATCTAATCAAACGTAAGGTACTTTATATTTGGAGCATTCGATCTTCTTGGTCTTTATTAATATATGTATTAAAATTCACAATGAAATTTACTAAAAAGAACCCCAAATAATAATGTTGTTAAAATTTTGTTCTTAATTTATTCAGATTATCGGAATCCAATATTTCTCACGTGAGCTCTAAATGGCATTCTCAAACATTATGGTTGGGTCGTGTAAAAGACGCGTACATATGAGAGAGTGGGGCACAATCCCAGATTGATACAGAAGTAGTGAAGAAGTTATCTGTCGCGCTCTGAACCCGGCAATCCAAATTAAAAGCCGCTTTCTTGTCCCCCAAAACATCATTTCGCTTGGCCCTGTTTTTCTCTGTCCCCTTCCACACTCTTTTTTAATGCTCCCTATACGTATCTTGCACACTCAATCTCAAAATCCCAACCCACTCTCTCCTTTTTTTTATATTTTCCCCCCCCTACATTTTCTCTCTCGATATAAGCCTAATAAATATAGTACTAACAAAAAGCCCAATATATTTTGGTCTTTTATTGATGTTACTTATTTATGATAAAATTATATTGGACCACCTTTAATGCGTTGTTTTTTTTATACTGGGTCGTTTTCATGTTTACTGTATTGTGCTAGATTGCTAGGCCGCATTGAGAACGGCATCAGTTTCAGCCATCAAGGAATGTATACTTAAATTATGGTTTTCGTTTTGTCTTTTAACATGACACAATTTTTTTTTATGCACACAATATTTTGTGAGGCTCATAATTTTTAAAGCAAAAAAAAAAATTAAGACACACAAAATAAATCTCTATCACATTACACAATCACTTTTTCTATAACATAACTCTTATAAATCCCTTAAATTATTTGGTCCTTTGTTTCTTTATTTGCCCTTATGGCCTACAACAACATGTGCGAGTAATAAGAGGGATCTATGCATGTGATGTGAGTGTGTGTGGGGGTATATATGGTATTAAATATTAACAGCCTCTTGTTTGTGTATATATAATACGGAGGAGGTGGATGGAGAGAGGGAATCTTGCCACCTTTGTTAGGGTAATGAGTGTGGTAGTTGAAAATTGTTGATTTAATCAGGCGTTTGGCTAAGCACGGCATGTTTTTCTTTGCCTTCATAATCACTATGTTCCACTCTTTCTTGGATATCAAAGATTAAAAGGAAAAACAAAAGAACACCATAATAAATGGAAGGAAATATGGAGGGCACTATGATTACATGGGGCAGGCGCGTTCTCAGAAAGTCAAAATAAAATAACCAAATTTTTTTTTCTCAGGGGTAGCATTGTAATTTGACAGGTGTCCACGTTTGGATGAAAGAGTACGAATCGGTGCCCGAAAAGTTTAAGGACGCTAAAAAAAAAAAAAAAAAATTCTTATCAATGCCTATCTTAAACCAAGGTAAGGAAAACGACATTGGAGGGCAGTGATTTAGACACGTCCTAGTTTCTGGATTGATGGAAAGCGATTGAGAAGACAATCCTGCCACCAGAACAAATGGGTATTAGAGAAAGTGCTGCATCCCTTTACCACTACTAAAGAGGATTCGGGAGTTCTTTTTATAATTATTTTTGTTATTTGGATCAAATTAAATCAACACTTACAAAATAACATTAAATAAAAATTATTAATTTAGTTTTAATCTAATAATAAAAAAAATTATAAATATAACTCATAACTCATCTCTTCTAATTGAGGCTATTATGGCATACTATTTTCCTCCCTTTCGGCTACCAGATTCCGTTGTACCAATGAGAAACGTTGGCCCAAAAAAAAAATATAAAGTAGCACTGGTTTGAATAAAAACTCGTGTAATATATATTCTCGGCACGGTTAATCAGGTTCACCAAGAATTCCTTTACTTCCAATCAAATCAAATTTCATTATTAAAAATAAAGTCCAATTTGAACTAACTAAAAAAATAAGTAATAAGTATACCAAAAAAAAAAGAAGTCGTAAAGCTTTTTGCCCTGATATAGTTCCCAATATTAAACAAAAATCCAAAATATCAAAAGACAATTTTTTCTAGTCAAACCCGACTCTCAGTTGAATTGTACTGATTTCATTTCGTTTTCAACAAAAACAAAAGTTTATAGCATGATGATAAGATATATGGTATTTTTTTATTTTTTTATTTTTTCAGATATATGGTTTTTAACACGGTTTCGTTTTCAAGAAAAATAATTTTTTATTAATTGATTCACTTATTTGATGATAATATTTTATTTATTCTAAATTTTATATCCGTATTTTGAAAGCACCTATTAAATGTTTTATATAAAATATTTTAACTTCAGAAAATTTTAAACATATATATTAACAATCACATAAATTGATTTAATGGTGGTCTAAATAAAAATGTGTTTATGTTATTAATTTTTGCATGGGCGAATAAAATTATGTTTTGGCATATAGCTCTATTTCAAACAAACCTCCTCCAAAGCATGCATTCCATATAAGAAGAATAAATCAACGGTGCGCTCTCAATCATCAGAAAAGCAAGGCCATTGAGGTGCGTTCCCTCGTATAAGTTCGGCGGAATATTATTAAAAAGGTGACAGTACATTACCCAAAAAAAAAAAAAAAAAGTGACAGTTCGAATTTTGTTTTTAACATTAATTTTTTTTTTGAAAATTACATAAAGAGCAGTGTTTTTACAAGACGCTTTCTTTTATTAAAGTCATATTTTAATGCATGGAGTTTCTCATAGGACACCAAAAGCTTTTGTTACTTTATGCTCAATGGAGGGTCCTTAGTTTTTTTTCTCTTTCTCTCTCTTTTCTACTCGCAACCAAAGTTTCAGTCACTCATCTTCTTCTTCACCCTTTCTGATCCGCTGATTGTTCAGGTAAAACGTTTTAATCTTCAGCTCCTAACCTTTGCTTCCACGTTTTTGTTTTCTTATGTTGGTTAAGCCAAGCAATTGGACCCGTAATTTCTGGAACCGTTCTGCAATTTTGTGTGTCTGTTTGTTTTTGCCCTTTTGCTTTCATGGTTCCAACTTCTAACTTTGCCATGCGTCTTTATCTTTACCAGTAATGGATGAAATTTTTTCAATCTTTGTTTTTACTTTTCCAAGATTCTTTCAGGGCATTAAGACATTCTCTCTCTGTTACTTCCATTCTGTTTCTCTTTATTATTATTATTATTATTACGGGAAAAATATCTATTGTTTTAAAGCATATTTTGAAGGATATAAACTTGTATCATTTTAGATATTAACAGTTAGATTTTCGTCCATCAACAGTTATAATTTATTGGGTCAAATTTAATGGGCCAAATTTATTATTAATTAATTAATAATTTTGATCCAATAAATTATAACCGTTGATGGACGGAAATCAACGATCAGAATATAAAAGAATATAAACTTATATTATTTAAAATGACAGATGTTATTTCTTATTATAATTATTATTGTTATTATTATTATTTGAAGAATCCACTCTTTGATTTTAGTCTCTCTGCTGAAGTCTGCTTATAGGAGGTGATTCAGTAGAGTTATAGCTCATGATTCTCCCTTGGCCATCATCTTTTACTGTATTTTTATTACTACTCGTACTATGGGTTATTCCTGTTTCGGTTATATTTGGGAACTTTGTCTCTTAATTATTTTATTTTTTTTACCGAAAGTTAAGAATATAAATATGTATACACTCTGTGACTGTGCGTAGCAATGAATTATAATTATCTTACTCTTATCTCTTATGTAAGTTATGTTGTGTTTTTTAATTTAGTATATGTACTGCTTCTAACTCTCAAAGCCGTGTTGCTAACTTTGCAATGTTAAAATTTGAAAATCTATACTTTGTGATTGTTGCTAATTTCATGCTTCTTAGGCGCAAAGCAAAGAAATTTTGAACAAAGGTATACTTCAATTCAGTAGATTATAGAAGTTCTGAGATGAAGCATTTGTCGAGCTTGTTCATAAATCAAGTTTGGCAAGCTGTGTTTCATTGTATTGTTTCTGTTTCATGTTTGTTTACCGAGCTTGAAGGTTATGGCTTGTGATGTAAGATAATTGAGATTACTCCAAAACTCAGTTTGTTTTATGAACAATGTCAAATGTTTTCATTGCTTGATAGGGTATACAAAATTGGGAGCTTTTGGATTGAATTGGGATGTCACCGCCGGTGCTGGGCATGGGGGAGGAGGGTAAAAGCAATGTCACTTTGTTGGTTTCCTCAACAACAAGGGAAAGTGTGTGCCTCAAGAACTTAGAATTAAAAGAACGCAATTACATGGGATTATCTGATTGTTCTTCTGTGGACAGCTCAGTTCCATCCTTCTCAGATGAGAGTAAAAGTAAGCTGAACATGAAGGCCACAGAACTGAGGTTGGGGCTTCCAGGATCACAGTCTCCTGAAAGAGATTCTGATTTTTGCTTAAGAAGCTCAATTCAATTTGATGAAAAACCTCTGTTTCCTTTGCGTCCTTCGATTGATGATCACCATTCATCAGCAAAGACTGCTCTATTGGGCAACAAAAGAGGGTTCTCAGATGCCATGAATGGGTTCTCAGAGGTAAAAATACCAATTTACTCGAAGGACATGTACATTTCAAAAACATTAGTTGAGCCAAACACTAAAAATACCCAATCTATCATGCAGGGGAAATTCCTAGTTAATTCGGAGGCCAATCCAATACTGTCACCCAGGCCTTCTTCTAACTTAGGATTAAAACCTGGTTCTACGCTTGAGAATGTTGGGGCTCAACCAGCCAAAATGAAAGAAGTAGTAATGCCGAAGGCAGGACTTGAGAGGCCTCATGCTGTCAATGAAACCATACCAAGTCTTAATGATTCTGCAAATAATAATAACAGTGCACCAGCTACCAAGTAAGTGGAAAACTAGAACTGATCTCATTAAGTTTGGGTTTAACCGTGGAAATCAGCTCTGATCATCCTTGTGTGGCAGGGCTCAGGTTGTGGGGTGGCCTCCTATAAGATCGTTTAGGAAAAATTCATTGGCAACTAATTCAAAGAACACCGAAGAAGTTGATGGAAAAGGAGGGTCTGGTGGTGCACTGTTCGTTAAGGTCAGTATGGATGGTGCTCCCTATTTAAGGAAAGTAGACTTGAAGAATTACTCTACTTATCCAGAATTATCTTCTGCACTAGAAAAGATGTTCAGCTGTTTTACTATAAGTAAGGAAGAATTAGTTTTATGTGGGAACTTAACCTTTCAATTATTTATGGACAGTTTGCCTGGATCCAGTTACTGCTTGTTTTGGTCTGATTTCAGGTAAATGTGGATCTAATGGAACTTTGGGTGGAGAAATACTTAATGAAACCAAGCTGAAGGATCTCCTTCATGGATCAGAATATGTTCTTACTTATGAGGACAAAGATGGCGACTGGATGCTTGTGGGTGATGTTCCCTGGGAGTAAGTTCTGACTCATTTGAGTACTTGCTTTTTCGTCGGCATTTCTTTCAAAAGAATAAATTCCTCAAAGATGGCAATTTTATATTCTAGGAAGGAATATTGATGGATGGTAGAAAAATGCTTTGACATAAAAAGTTGCACTAAGCCTGGAAAGGTTTGGAGAGTGAATATAAAGTGTAATGCATATCATGCTTGGAATTAGGTCACAGCAAAAGTGATTTCACATTCGTTAGCCTTTTAGTTTCAACTGAAAATATCTAATTAACAAGTTAGGCTTATACTTTATGCATATGTGAATAAGCCTGGGAAGTGTAAAGATGTACCATAACATTGTTATAAATAATGGTACCATAAATTATTTATGCTTATCAAATGCAGCCTGCTGAAAAATATCATAGGAATAGCTAACCTGTGGGTCTGATGTAGTCATTTTCCCGTTTCAGCACAAGCCTACGGAGTAATATAAGTGATTAAAAATATTCTAGGTCCTTGAGGATACGAGACATCATAAAGCAATGACAAGGAAAAAGAATTGATGTGTGTATGTTTTAACATTGTTTTGACTACTCAAAAGAAATTAAGTTCTTTTGTCATCTGTGTCAAACGTCAACTTAGAACATCAACAGTCTTAAATGTAGAGTAGTTATACCTCGCATGCTATTATCTGTTTATGTAATAGCATACAAAAATGTCAAATATTTAATTGTAATTTTCTGAATGCATAATGACTTATTTAGTGTTATTTCTTAATTCTGGTGAACAAACTTCAATTGTAATTATATTTTTCTAAGGACCTTTAATTTTTGGGCATAATTGTAGAAGAATTATATAGTTTTTTGAGGTACTGGAATTGAAATTGTGGTACTGGAATTTTATTGCAGCTTATAGGAGAAAGATTTATTTTTAACTATTTGACATGTTAAAGCCTCAATCTGAATTTTTTATAAAGAAAACACATAATAATTCGTAGGCAACTAATTCAGATTATTTTTATTTAGATTTAATTTTACTCTACTGATAATGTGCAAATTTTTACACTCAATGAATTTTTATGGTGCCGTGTTTTAAGAAACTGTTAAAAACTTTTACTGCTGCTGAAATTTGTAGTTACTCGTATAATGGGTATCTTCTTGTTTACTAATAATGTGGAGTTTTACATTGATGAAATTCACTTTCATATAAATAGGTTAAGCCCTTTGCATGCCCCCTTAAATCTGTCGTGAATTGAAGTTGCATAGTATTTGTTTCTCTGCAAATCAATTTCAATCGATGTCTCAACTCTTTGCAGGATGTTTATTGAAACATGCAGGAGGCTGAGGATCATGAAGAGTTCTGATGCCATTGGTCTAGGTTATTATTTATCAACTCCATTTATCTTACAATTTTAAACCAATACTGTTCTAAAAATGGTAATAGTGAAGTATATAAGGAGGGAAAAGCAATAAAGGTATTGTCTTGAGTATATTAAATACACATTGGTTAAATAGTTTAACATTCAAGATGTAAACAAAAATTCAAATAGCCTGTTATTTTTTGTAATTTTGCAACAGTGGCGGTGGGAGTAGAGGTATAAACTATATGGGTAGAGGTGAGTTATTTTTCCAATTTTAGAAAACTGCTCTATGGATGTGAACTCAGATTGTGGCAGAAAATAATGATGGAAACCCCAGTTGAATCTATTTTACTTTCCCAACTATTTAAAATCTACGTTCAACTTCTGTTTGTTTACAGTGAAAGCCAAAGCTATATTAGGAAATTTGCTCAAAATGTCCATGAGTAGTTCTGTAAAGTTTTTACTTCCAGCATATCTTATTCAAGTTTACTTTTTTGTGCCTACTTGCAGCTCCCAGGGCTGTTGAAAAAAGTAAGAGCAGGAACTAGACAATATCACTCGTTCCACTCTATCCATCTAACTGTCTAAGGGATTAAAAGCTACTGGGCTATTTAGGGGAGAAAATCAAAGAGATGATTACTTGGAGGCGAGGACTGAAGGCATTTTGGACTGGATAGATATTCATACTAAGCTGCCTTAATCCTTGTATTATTTGCTATGTCTGTTTTTTGTTGTCATGGCGTTCATGTTTGGTAAGCTTTTTATGATTGTTAAAACTTCTGAAACTCCAAGACTTGACTGTGGGAGTACCTATATTCTATGTACGCGAGTTCATTCTGTGGTCGAAGGATCTGTAATGTGTAAACTTTACAGCGTACCTTCAATTGAGTCTCTTTATGTTTGTGTGATAAAAAATCAAGAAGCTGTATGTCATTGGCCTTGTACTGTTTAAATGTTATTTGCCACTTGCTCTACCTATCAATCCGATTAACATGTTTGGAAGCAACTGCATGCGTTAGTCGGGATTTAGCCAAAGAAATGACACTAATCAAGTTAGAATTCCCAATCTAGATAGAAGCTTTCTGATAATAAATTTTGTTTTTTACCCTTTGGTTTCTCACTCCTTTTTTTAAATAAATAAATAAATAAATATTGAAGCAATTGTGCCTGGTGATGCTTTGAGGTTTGAGCCTCTCTCTACCTTAAACTATTGAGATATTGTTAAGACGTTGGATATGGATGTCGGGGGTTCCAGTAGCCAAGCATGTGAAGCTCTGACCATTGGCTGAAGTGCACGGATCTTCTTGTTATGAGCGATTTTAAGCCTTTATTGGTTGATGTTCTATGGCAACAATAGCGTGTTTGACAATTCTTAGATGCACTGGACTGCGTGTCTTACGTTAGCCGTGCTCTGAATATCTCAACTAATGTTATTAAACTAAGTTGCAGAGCAGGTATTTTATCTCCGACTTTAAATTCTTCTGGGAACAGCTAAAGGTAAGATTTGAAAGGTTTTATAGTTTTCCATGAACCAAAGAGAATGTTGATTTGACGTCTTTTGATTTAATTGTTGCCGTGGTCAACTCTGTACACTGGATAAGTGCATAACAGCATCTAATTGAAAGTGAGATGTCTTGGAAAATCTAGTTTGAGGCTAAACTGAATAAAGGGGTTATGGTTAGTGGATAAATTAGGTATACATAATGGTTAAGGTCTTTTCTTCATTCTGAATTGAACAATGACTTAATGAGTGTCATGCAAAAGGAGTGCGAATTCGGGTACCTTTCGTTTGGGAGATGCGTCCATAGTCACATTCATCCAATACACATGATTCTCTTTGTCCTCCATTGTTACGGAAACACAACCAAGTGTGCATGTGCCCACTAGTCTAATCGGCTTTGGTCATCGTATTTCATGATTTATAGCAAATATTTCAAAATCGTATTTGCACTGCTTCAGTGAGGTGTTTTAACTTTGGGAAATTGTTTTCTCTAGGAGATAATTATCTCATGTCACATAAACAAAAGAGGACATGCCTCAATTTCTTTTCTTTTGCTTTAAGCTCCACATTTATTGTTAGTGTAGGAAAAAAAACTTCTCTCATGTTAAATGAGAGGCTAACGTGGACCTAGTTTAATCCCATAGAAGAAAAAAAAGTCGATTCATGATCTCTTTGAAATTCAAAATAGATCCATGTTAGTCTTTTTAAGAGATTAATGTAGGTCTTCTTTAAATTTCAGAAGGACCACGATTTTGACTAACTGAATCTATTTTGAATTTCAGAGAGATCACAAGTTGACTTTTTTTTCCTAACGGATTAAAATGTGCCTCGTGATTTTTGTTGAGAACCCAAAATGTACTTTACTCTTAATAAAATTTACAGCCAATAACCGAATGTTTTAATAATTCCTATCAAAATTGAATCCACAACATGATAGTTGGCAAAGGTTTTTTCTCTCAGAGAACAAAGTCTTGGTACGTCAAATATGGAAGAAAGTGTTTTGCAATAGTCGTGGTAGTTGAGATCTATGATGCACGGAAACAGACACGGGACACGACACTCCGACACGTTAATTCCAAAAAATGTCATATTTCGACACGTTGAGATACGTTTTGATATTAAATAAAATTTTTAATATATATAATATAATTTATATTTAATACATATAAGAGTCTATAATAAGTCATATAACTAATCAAATATTTAAATTTCATAGCATAAATATAAATATAAATAATTTTTCGTACTTTGTTAATTTTTCATGTCAAATTTTATAATAGAAAAAAATTAATTTATAAATTATTTCTTTTATATTTAGTTAACAAAATAAAATTAAGATTTAAAAAAACAAAACAAAACGTGTGGGAGCGTGTCAGAGCGTTGACCGCGTGTCGGAAAAAGTTGACTGCGTGTCGAAAAAACGTGTCGGAACATGTCGAAGAGTTGACCGCGTGTCCCCAAATGTTGACCGCGTGTCGGAGCGTGTCCGACACGCAAATTTTTCAAAAACTTGTGTGTCCGTGCTTGTTAGGTTGAGATATCACTTTAGGACGTGGTAGTCAAGGTACCACTTTAGCTGTGGTTAAACATGGTATGTTCAATACCGCGTCTTGGAACAATTAATGCACCTCTGATTCAACGCTGCAGAAAGCCTCAAATTGCGTACGTCACGTTGCTCAAACTACCGCGTCTTAAAATGGTGACTACACTATCACGTCGTTATGCATTACAATGATAATATATTTGGCCAAAAAATTAATCCGGTCAAACTTTTAAATAAACGAATCACTCATGTCATAAAGCCTAAATGAGAGAAATATTACCTTTTAACTTTTCATCAAAGTTCTAGAAACAAAGTCCATGGGTCATGATCTTCTGAAGTCTGAACAACTCGGATAAAACAAAAAGCCCTTCAAATAGAGGAAAGTGCAAGTCCTAGACCCAAAAAAATAGGGAGCAAGTCAAGTAATCAATATTGGTTGGTAAAGTGATTAATTCTTGATTGAGAAGAGAGCAGTGTTTTAAAACTCGGACCGGTCATCGAACCGGTCGAGGTACTGGGTCACTGGATCACTGGTTCAACCGGGTTTACTGTTCACATGTTAAAAAAAATAAAATATTACTCATATTAATAAAAATTCACATGAGAAAACTATCTATGAGCTTCAAAAAATAAATTGGTTTTCAATGATAGCAAATATTATATACTTATAAGCTTCTAGCTCTAGACCGTTGAGATGAGATCATGAAACCATCAGTGTTTATCACCACTTAACTTCATGAGATCATTATAAGATGCAACTAAATTACATAAACGAACTACACTAATCTAAAATACCTTATTATTTTCACCTTACTCTTAATCATATTCATCAAAAAATATGAATATGATTTAATTCAAGAGTTCTTATCAACAACAACAAAAAAATTACCAAAAAAAAAACCGATTTAACCCGAGTCAACCTGGTCGCCGAGTTTCGGCCGGGTCAACCGGTCCAATCCGGGCTGACTGCATAACCGGTCTAACTACTCGCTCGGACCGGGGAACCCACCGGGTCACCGAGTCCCGGGTCGACCCGGCCGGTCCGAGCCGAGTTTTAAAACACTGGAAGAGAGGTACTAGAATAGAAATATGCAACAGTTTAATTGACAAATTTATCACTTTGAAAAGTTTAGTTTATGTAGTGGAATTTAGAGTTAGGAGGCTTTTTACGTGAAGGCAACAGAGAATATAATTTTTGAATACCATTGATGAATCATACATTTTTAATATTGTTTTCTTGTCGTGAATTCAATATTATCTGGCTTTCAAAGAAATGTACCTTCATTAATATTGGTCTTGCCTATGCTTCGATGGGGATATCAATAGACGAATTGGAGTTCCCAGAGTGTCTGAAGGTCCATCGGCAACAACATTTAGACTTGACTTAAGTGAGATGGGTTCGCCTAGCCAAGGAAGAGCCTAGTAGGCCCAGCAACCTTAGCCATGAGGGAATGCACGTTCATCCTACGTGGAGCCACAAGCATCTCGTGTCCTCACTGGCACATGCTAAACAAGCAGCTCAGACAAATGGGACCTGGCGAGATTAGCTGCTCATAACAACTTTGCCTTCACATAATCCAATGACCAAATGACAACATTAGCTTGCTGCAGGCTAACCATAGGCATCTCGCCCACAACATAGCCTATGAAAGGCTGTTGCTCTCCATCAATGAGAGTGCACACCACCATACGAAGGCAGCATAAGCAAAGACACCCATTTACTATAAATACAGAGGCATTCAACTCAGGCTAAATCATTTATTCCTCAATACATGAGCTACTTGAACACTGAATCGCTTTGAATCCCTTTAATCTTTGTTCATCACCCTTTTTAAGTCTCCTCTAGCTTTGTGAATCATCTCGCAAACGCCCCAATCATCTCATCAAGCACTTTCCAATTCTTCTCTCCATTGTTAGATATGACTCATACTTCGTATTCAGATGACGACTCCTATTGGAGGGGCGCAGAGAAAGCCAATGGACTGCAGAGGCCTGGTACTGTTGTGCGTCTCTGACTTATTATATTTTTTTTTTCTGTTTTCTTAGTAGTTTGAGCTTAGGTCCATGAATAGCTGTTGTTGCTTAGGTTTCTAATTCTATTTATATTTTCCTTGAAACTGAGTAATTTGTAACGCGTATTGGTAAGGAGAATATAATGCATATTGATGAATGTAGCTCACATTGGATGAACCAAGGTAAATCGCTATCTCACTTTTCTTCCTCTATGTGTGTGATTGTGTCAAATTCCAACATCCTTCAAATGTACCAATCTTAACTGTATATGATCCAGCCCAATAATTATATGCATTGCCAATGTGATGTAATATATAAGCGAAGGAAAAGAAACGTGACTTGGGCATTGTGTAATGCTAATTTTTAAAATGCACAAATTGTAATTTTTGTAAACTCATTTTATGTCTTAGAGAAAAAGTGTATAACTTTCTTTATTGTCTGAAAGGCATCGGAAGTACTTCCAAAAAATTAATAGAAGCAATACAAAAAACATGTATTAATCCAACCCTATATATAAAAAATATACTTCTTATTGATGATATTCTTATTGATGATAGTGAGATAATTTTATAATGTATTCTTCTCCAATACACGACTTCACTGTTGAAAAATACTTCTCTTTTTTGTTATATTATTTCCAACCAATTCATTATTATTTATTACTTATTTTTATTATTTCTTTATTATTCTTATTTTTTAATAGGGATATTTTTAAAAAATTTCAAATGAGATTAAGTATCATATGTAAACAAATCAATGAACAATTACAATAATTTAAATTAATTATTTTAAATACATATTTAGCTTTTATTTTGGAAAAACCGGGTAGTTGCCCTTACTTTCATACGATGTTAGCAAAGGTCAAAGCATGAGTGCTCAAGGTAGTTGCCCTTACTTTCATACGATGTTAGCCCTAAGGTTTGGGTTGGTTTGATTGGTGGGCTTTGCGCCGCATGGGTGCTCAAGGTCAAAGCATGAGCCAGGAATGGTCTTGGATATTAAATAGACATGGCTTGGTAACTCAGGTACTGTGCTTGTAGCGTTGGTTGTCTGGCATTGGGCTTTGTCTTGTGGGTCTAGTACGGTCCAAAATATTTAAATTAACAATTTTCGTGCTGAAATGCTGCTAAAATTTTACTTTGCTAACATCTTATGTTCAAATGATAATATTCAGTACTCCCAATCAAAAAAATTCAATTTTCCACATTGCTTTTGCCTGCACAAAACTGAAAAGAGGGCCAAAATATAAGACTGCATAAGAGTGAGTTATATAAGTTTAATTTAATCGGTTCAGCTGTTTAACAGTTGGATGAAATGGAAGACAGTATAAAAATAATTTACATGAAATAAGATAAAATATAAGAAATTTCATAAAACATAAAAAATATTGAATAATAATTTTATGATTGATTGGTTTAAGTAATTAAGCTGACTGGTTTAACTATTTTTTTTTTTCAGTAAATGATGGACCTCGAAGGAAATGAGCAATTAACAGACTCGTTTAACTAATTAAACCAGCTGCTGATTCAATCAGGTTTTCACTAATTAAAGTGATATTTGTATCTACTTTTTTTTTTTCGGTAAACATATTTCTATCTATTTAATCTTAATAAGAAAAGTGTTCGATTTTTGATTGGGCTGTCCCTTCTTATCTAGTTTTAACAACAATGATACAAACTGGGGTGTTCATCAACCGATTCAAACCGCGGTGACCGAACCGAAAAACCAATAACCGAATAAACCGAAAACCGAAAACCGAAAAAAACCCGCAAATTTTAATTGGATTGGATCAATTTTTGGATGGGTTGATAAAAATCGATCTAATCCAAACCGATCCAATATATTAATTCTCCTCTACCTACTTGGGTCTTTCCTCAATCATAACCCAAAAATTTTTAAACCTAAGACTCATTAATCCATTAACTAAATCAAAGAAAAAATCTAGTCACATCTCATCAACAAAATTTTATCTTTGTAGAGCTTCATATCTCATTGCTAAAAAAAAAACTATATTATAGTTTACGAATGCTTTTGTATTTCAAGAAAAAAAAATTACAAAGCCAATACATACAAAAGATGTTATTTGCACAATAATCATGAAATAGATTTTAGGATTTTCAAAAAACCAAAAACCGATCCCCAAACCGAAAAAAGTTTGATTGGATCGGATCGGATTTGAAAAAAATTCAAACCAAATGGATGATTATATGATCAGACCGAAGAGATTGGATCATATGATTTTTGCTTCCAAAACCGATCCAATCCAGACCGCGAACACTCCTAATACAAACCCTATTTGGGTTAAAACAAAACCTATATAGAATACATGATAATTACGAAAAATATTTTAAATTATGTGGGTTAGTAATAAGATTTAAAAGACGTTATAATATTTTCAAAATATGATTGCTTATTGTAGTCTGAGCATAGCAGGTTTTAGACTCAAATTTTTTTCTTTTTTTTTCAATTTAAAAACATGTGCAATATAAGATCATCAATTGAGATCCTTCGAAGTAATATATTTAGATTTAACTAACCTTTATTCTTATTTAAACAAAAATAATTATGATAACTATTAAGGGTGTGTATAGTTTGGTTCAAATTTTTATATTGAATTGAACCGAATGGGAAAAGTGATTCGGTTCTTGAACCTGTTTGTAAAAAATGATTTGATTTTATTCATTATTTAGTTTGGTTCATTTAATTTTATCACACTTCTAAAAGTAAATATGATTCAATTTGGTTCAATTTTTAATTCAAATCGGTAGAGTGATTTGATACTTAAATCGATTAAAAATATATGAATTTTTAAATACCGTTCGAATCATGGTTTGGTTTGATTCAAACCCCTAATAACAATAACAATGCGGACTTGGTTACTTTTACTGAGTACAAGAGAAAGACAGAGTAAGACCACTTTCTCAAAAATTATAAAACTAAAATATGCTTATTCAATCAAACTAGAACATGATTTATGACAGATGCGACATGCACTTGATACATGTTATTATTATTATTATTATTATTATTATTATTATGCATTTAACTATTTTTGTATCTTCTCTAAACGAGTCAGATTATACTGTTTTTTTGACAATCATCCCATGTGGTTTCAAGACGGATGCAAAATATGGTCTATATTTCAAAGCTCACATAAGTCAACTTGCTAATGCATGCACCATCATTATACATGCATTCACATTTTTTAATCTATTAATTAACAACATCAGAATATTAACAAAAAAAATATAGCAATAATAAAATTAATTTAATATAGCAATTTTGTCTCCCGCTGAAACCTGTCAACGCCTTAACAAATCCACATTAAAAAAGAAGAAGCAACAACCTAATCAATTCTTGGCGATATCCAACTACTTATTTTTGCAGGGTCCTAATTATATGCATAAATTCATTCTAAGTTCTCTAATAAGTTAGGCTAATTTTACGAGTAAGTTAGGGTAATTTAATATAATTGTACTCATTTTACGAATAAGTTAGGCTCTCATTTCAAATGGATGGGACAAATGTAGCGGTCAGCTCTGGAGTTTGGCTTGTTTGCGGACTACATCTGTCGGATGGCACGATTATACTTATTCCACATAAATTAAATTGTTAAATTATAGAGATTATTTAAAATGAGAAAAAATAATGAAAATATTTTATGAATTAACATGTGTATAAGTGTGAAACAAAAGATATAATACTGAGCTTTATTTATACTAAAAAAAGACTCTTAATTA
The DNA here is from genome assembly GCF_033153095.1 of Gastrolobium bilobum. Taxonomy (NCBI): domain Eukaryota; kingdom Viridiplantae; phylum Streptophyta; class Magnoliopsida; order Fabales; family Fabaceae; genus Gastrolobium; species Gastrolobium bilobum. Next base: position 11,233 of record NW_026895853.1, on the reverse strand, counting down.
TATAAGGAAGCAAATCATAAAGTATATGAAAAATTAAAACTAATCATAAAAAATAGAGGAAGATTATACTTATAAATAAGGGTGCTAAATGAACCAGGGCCTTTGACTCAGCTCGTGAAGACATGAGCTTATATGTCTAAAATTGCTTGTTGGCACTAGGCTTGAACTTGTATAAAAACTCGTTTAATAAAAAAGCCTCAGGCTCCAATTCAAAAACTCGACCTTAGAGCCTCTCAGGTTGGCCTAATATATATATTTTTTATTTTTTATACTACTTGTTATAGCCCTCTCTTTCTTCTCAATCCATTTCATCTCATTTTATTGGTTAAACAGAGTTTTTGAATGATTTTGTTTACAGGCAAGTTTTGTTCTAGGAAGACATATCCAAGATAATATAATCATAGTGCAGGAGTTGATTCATTCAATGCACAGAATGAAAGGTAGGAAGACTTTCATGGCCATCAAGATGGATTTAGAAAAAGCTTATGACAGATTAAGTTGGGGTTTTATTAAAAACATTCTCCATGAGGTGTAGATTCCGAAAAATTTAATTGGTATTATTATGGCTGCAATTTCTACTGCTAAATTCAATGTCCTCTGGAATTGAGGGATGTCTGAGGAATTTCAACCTTCAAGAGGTGTCCGTCAAGGTGACCCTCTCTCTCCTTATGTGTTTGTTATTGCAATGGAGAAACTCAGCCATATTATCAGTACTGTAGTTCAAGGTAAGCTTTGGAAGCCAATTCAGGCTGGAAAATGAGGTCCTGATGTATCCCACTTGATGTTTGCTGATGACTTAATGCTCTTTGCTGAAGCTTCTGTAGATCATATTCAAATTATTCTCAAGTGTATGAATCTGTTTGGTGATATTTCGGGTCAAAGAGTGAATCAACAGAAGACTAGTATTTTCTTCTCCAGAAATACTCCAGATGATGTAGTAGCTGAAATCACGAATGTTTGTGGTTTTAAGAGAGTGCGTAATGTAGGGAGACATTTGGGGGTGTGGATGAAGCATGGTAGAGCATCTAAGGAAGCTTATGCTAATATTGTTGAAAAAGTTCAAAATAAGTTGAATGGTTGGCATTCAAAGTGTCTTTCACAAGCTGGAAGGATTACCCTGGCTCAGTCTGTTCTGTCCACTATTCCTTTCTTTCAAATGCAATGTGATAAAATCCCAAAATCAATCTGTCATGAAATTGAAAAGTTGCAGAGAGGTTTCATTTGGGGAGATATGGAGGGAAAAAAAGATGCATCTAGTGAGCTGGGAGGTTATGACAAAACCAAAAGCAGAGGGAGGTTTGGGATTGAAGAAGTTAATTTACATGAACGATGCTTTTGTAGGTAAACTGGCTTGGGATATTTTCGCTCATCCGGACAAATTCTGGGTTCATCTTCTCAGGGCTAAATATAGAGGTTAGAAAAGAGCAAATGCCTTATTCAGCTGCAGAGATGGTGATTCAAGATTATGGAAGTACATCTGCTCTATCTGGAAAAATTAGAGAATCATCTCAACTGGGAGATTGGTAATGGTAATGATATTTCATTTTGGAAAGACAAGTGGACTCATAAAGGAAAAAGGCTTATGGACATGGCTGTAAATCCAATTCCTTGGGAAGAAAGTAACAAAAGAATAAAGGAATATGTTGATGATCAGGGTAATTGGGACTTACAATTACTAGCTAGTTGGCTTCCTGCTGATGTTGTGTTATTAATTAAAAGTATTTTACCCCCAAATGAGCTTGATGGAGCTGATTACATGAGATCGAATTTAAATAACTCAAATAAGATTTCAGTCAAGAGCATTTACCAGACTCTTGCATGTAATAATTCTGATCCTAATGGTAATTCAGTGATTTGGAAAAAGATTTGGAGTTGGGAAGGTCCTCAAGTGATTAGATTATTCTTGTGGAAAGTTCTTCATAATAAATTGCCAATAAAGGATAGATTGAGTTCCTTTAATATAGGTAATCCTCTCTACCCAATATGTTTGCATGAAACTGAGAATTCTATGCACTTGCTAAGGGATTGCTTGACCATTAAAAAGCTTTGGGAAGAATTAATTCCAACCAGTTTTGACAACTCTTTTTTACTGATGATCTTCGTACTTGGCTGGAAAAAAAAATTAGATTGCATGGACAGGTATACAAATAATACTCCTTGGTGCATTGTGTTTGGTACTACTGTTTGGTTGATTTGGAGATGGAGGAACGATTTAATTCATGGCAATTCTGGTTCTTCTCATCATTATAAGAGGAACTCGGTTCTTAATGCAGCTGCAGAATCCCATATAGCGTTACAATTTATTTCTAGTCATCACTTAGTTAAACACAAAGCAGAAGTCCTTGTTAGCTGGAATCCTCCAGAAGAGAATTGGATTAAATTAAATACTGATGGAGCTGCTAGAAGAACTCAAGGATTAGCTGCTTGTGGTGGAATTGCTAGAGATGATATGGGTCACTGGCTTAAAGGTTTCTCATACAGGATAGGTAATTGTAATGCTCTCAATGCTGAACTTTGGGGAATTCTCAAAGGTTTGGAGATGGCTTGGGAGGAAGGTTGGAAGAATTTAATTGTTGAATCTGATTCAACAACTGCAATCACCTTTCTTTCTAGAAAGGGTGTTGCAGCCCGTGAACCCCATTTGGTGGCTCAAATACGGGCTTAGTTTCAAAAAGATTGGAGAGTTCATCTTATCCACACATATAGAGAAGGAAATTATTGTGCTGATTGGCTAGCAAATTATCCATTGGATTATCCTTCTGCTCCTGATATGTCTGTTTTTTGTTTTCCTCCTTCTCATATTCAGTCTATTTTTATGGCTGATTTAGCTTCTGTTTGTAGATCTCGAACGGTTTGAGTTATGTAGTTTTTCTGCTGGGTTATTTTTCTCATCATACAAAAAAAAAGATATGGTTATAAGAGATGGTAAAAAAAAAATAGTTGTAATTATAACCTTCTTCTAAAAAATAATTTAATATATTCTAAATTATTCTAAGATAAATTAATGATATTGTGAGAATATTTTTTAAAAATTTCTTCCTCCAGCAAATAACCAAGATCTATATGCCCATTCCTTCAATTATTCACATTGAAGCAAAAATCCCAAACCCTCCACCAGTCATTGTGAAAGCATCCATGTAGACCTTGCAGCAATTTAGTGGCAGGAGGGGATGGCAAAGGTTAACAAACACCCATACGCTGCTGGGTGTGAAATTAGTGTTAGCAGACCAGAGTAAATTTTCTAAAAAAAAGTTGGTGGGTTTCCAAAAACGAAACGCAGTCATAAAGCGAGGATCATGAGATCATCCAAGACCGAAAGGATGAGATATTTTATTCTGTTGATTTTAAAAGCCTATTTATTTGGAAAGTAGTTTAGAATAGCCTTGAATTTCAACATTCAAAGGACCCCACCTCATCCCAATCCCCTTGTTTAAGAACTTAATTGAAGTGCTTCTTTAAACAAATGAATAAGAGAAGGAATTACGTGCGAAGGAGCAAAACAAGGCCTAAAATGGTAGGCAACAATATATGGGCCTTGCCATCCCTTCCTTGTACATGCATGATTGAAGGAAGTTGGAGTGGTTAGAAATGGTAGTTGCAATTAAAAGTCATGAACCGTGGAGATCATTGACAAATTATTGGCATGCTATAATTAATTAATTAATTGCCGACCCTTACTTCCATTATGGATTTGAATCTACAAAGTGGGTTTTGCTTTTGACTAACTGGTTACTTGCTTTTGCACAAGTGAACTTAAAAAATTACTGCTCTCTATGGAAGGCCTAAAACAGTAGCTAGGTGCGTTTTTTTATAAACAGACAAATAAAATAAAAAAAAGGAAAAATTCACCAATATCCCTGTGGTTTACTTCAGAATCACTTATGCCCCTGTGGTTTTTTTCTTATCACATATGCCCCTGTGGTTTGTAAAAGGATATGTTTTTTATCACATATACTTCTGTGGTTTCTTATTTTTTACAAAACACGGGGGCATATGTGATAGGAAAAAAACCACAGGGGCATAAATGATTCTGAAGCAAACCACAGAAATATTGGTAAACTTTTCCCTAAAAAAAATGGGGCACTTTTATAATTATTAATAAAACACGTTAAATAAAAAAAAATAAAAAATCAAAGCACCCTAATATTTGTTATGAAAATCTTGATAGACAGAGACCTCAGTCATATATACACTTTATCAGAACTTGATACTTCAAATCAGTGTTTCAAGTCAGATAGGTGATTGGGAAACACATCCATGCGGGGTCATGGCTAATTTTGTGCTGTGTCTTGAAATATAACCTGCTGCCAAAGCAATCCACATGACCGACCACTAATTGCAGTATTGCTATATATGTCTTTGTGGAGTAGTGTCTTATTCCTAGTGATTAGATCATGCAACAGAACGCCTGAACCCCATTAAAAGTTAAAGCTTAAGTGTGAAGATTGGGTTTGATCACTTCTAACAAATTTTAGTTGACAAAACTATGTGTCCTACTACTTGTGGGCTTGTCTTTTACTAAAAGTTTAACAAAAGCAAAAATATATAGTCACTTGGCATGTTCGGGCATAACATCAAATAAATCAGTATATGGTAAGAGATAAATTAAATTTGCAAGTGCCTATCAGTCCTGAGCTCAACTCTCTTGTGGTAATAGATACTCTGCTTTGAAATTAATGTCACTATTGAGAACTCTCCAAGCTCTTGAGCAAAAGAGAAATAGGAGGCGAATATTTCAAATCAGGAAAAAGCATGTCAAATCTTCATGACTTTCAAATTCTGATTATACTTAATTAGCTGCATTATGTTACAATTTACAAACATTGCCTCGATAATTTCATCGGATTACTGGTACGTTTGCTTGTATAAATAAACCTTGCGAAATTGTGGACCAAACAGGCTAAGGGTCATATCCTTATCGATGAAATATCTGAGCATGCTTGTTGAATGGGTAAAATACAACAATGGTTTCCTGTTGCTACTCACGGCAAGTGCACCGATCGTACAAGTAATATATGATTAAGTAAGAGATCGTTCCCACGAGGATTACGGTTCAAGCACTAATTCACTATCGCAAACTTAGTTGGACAATCGAAAGTGTATTTGGAAACAGGATTTGAATTGCAAAATTAAAATATTAAATATTAAGCTAATTACTTGCAAGAATTAAAGACAAGAAATTAAAGATGTGATTTAACTAATAAAATAAAAACGTAGCTAGGGGTTCGATTTCCTTTAATCTCCTTATTATGATTCGAAGTCCTTCTTTACGTTAACCGTCTTTAATATCAATCTAACCAATTCTTTCGCGTGTTATTAGAGCTCAATCCCTTGTTACCCTAAAACCTTTACAAACTTGAAAGAACCCTAGTTCCCCGGTTATTCCCCAAGAATGCAAGCATTAAGTTCAAGAATCTTAAGGTTACACAAATTCTATGTCTATCCCTAGAATCATAGCGTTTATGATGAAGTTATCAGATATGGATCACACACCAACATCCCTATTGTCATGCATTTACCGATGATCATTATATAAGATTCAAGCCTATATAAAGCATTAAAAACAGATAACTTCATTCATGATAAAAAGGAAAATTAACGTACGAATTATTCAAAGCATAATAAATCGACTAAAATCCATCTAACCCTAACTACTTAAAGAACTAGCCGGACATAGCAAAATCAAGAACAAAAGAAAATAGAAAAGCTCCCCCAAACTCCATAGATAATTGGTGGATCTTCAATATCTCCAGTGAACACTTGACGTTGATCCGTCTCCGCCGCTCACGAACATGAATCTGATGTTCCTCCGCGTTCCTTCAGCCTCCAAGCACCCAAAAGTTGTTTTGCAATGTATAAGTTATGTATTTCTGGTCCCCAATGGTGTTTAAATAGGTCAAGAGTTCGTATTGCAGTAGAAAACTTGAATGGGCCTAAGTTGGACTTGTCTGGGCGCTTAAGCTTGTGAATGGGGCTTAAGCTCCCACTTCTAACAACTTGATAAGATCTTCAATCTTATTGTTTTCACCTTGATTCATCTTCTTTTCTGATTTGATCTCTCTTTATCTAAATCTTCATATTTGAATCATTTGTTATCAAATCCCTTTAAAAATAACAAATATATTAATTAGTTCCAACAATCAGATAATGTTCATGATTATCATTTTAAAACCCTAATTTTTGACTTGTTCAACTAGATAATTCATATTATTTTAGTCCATTAAACAAGATAAACTAAAGGTTTATCAAACAATTCCCAGATTTGAACATTGCTGTCCTCAGCAATTAATTAGAATAAAACTATGGGAAAGTTTGGAGACGGCTAGTCATGCTTGATGAATAACAGGCAAAAAACTGATCAATAATGAGATATCAAAGTATTTAGACTTATTAAAAATCAATGACACATCAATTTCAAGCAAACAGTCATAATTCACCAGTCATAAAATCATAACATACATTCTCAAAAGAAAGAGTAGTACAATTTAATTTCCACAACACCCTCTCACTGGATTTTTATTTATTCACTCACATTCAGTGTTTAAAGGTATGTGTTTCACTCTTACTTCACTAAATTAACACTACCATAAGCTTGTTTATATTCTCACTCTCCACAGTCTTACTAGTATACAAAGTCAATCAAGAGGTCTTTGTTAAGGTTGTAACGTGGCTTAGGTAAAAGGAAAGGAATCATCTGGGTAAGTGGCTTAAGATAACTGATCAAAATTCAACTTCAAAGAGGAACTAGTTTAACTGTTCAACATATAGTAAACAGATTTCTCTTATTTTCCTCCTCTTTTCTTCTTCCACTTATTCATATAATATAAGTCTTTTATTTCTTTTCCTTCTTCCTTTTGTTTTTCTTTTTTTGTTTTTGTACAGATAAACAGTTCAACCCTTTTCTTTTCATTTCCTTTTTCCACCACTTTGTGGCAATTTCCCTCTTTTCACCTTTTTCTCCCATACACTTAGAGTTTGATTTTCTCTTTTTGTTTCAATCCTATCCAGTTCCTCATTTAATTTTGAAAATTAATCAGTTCAGGTGAGGATGTGTATGGAATGGCTATTCATAATGTACTGTCAATGAACAAACAGGCCTCGGCTCAAAAGGGCTTAATCTAAGAATAAACCTTCAGGGTGGCTATTTGGCTATCTAGCTTTTAAAAAGAACTGCCTCTATCATTTCAACAATTGTATACTACAGACCATTTCAAAGAGAAACAAAACAAGTTCTAGAGTGATTCAACAGTAAAGTTCACACCACAAAAAAAAATTCTGTTTAGGCTCAAAAGCTTACGGCTAAGGATGTGAGACTTATTTTTCCACTCTCTCTTTGATTACTCTAGTTATTCTTCTCTTATTTAAGTGAACTATGAAGCATGCTTGACTGACGCTCATTTATGTACGAAAATAAAATTTATTTACATCATTATACTCTTGATATCAACTATCAACCAATTTCATGTAATTATTCATTATGCATCCATATCAGGCACAATGGAAAATCTCTTAAGATCCACTAATTATTTATTGACTAAGATGGAAGGGGTCTTAAAAATAATTAAAAAAAAACTTAAATATTAAACTAACTAATATATATGAAGACCTTAAAATAAACTAATACTAAATCAAAATAATATATTTAAAATCATATAATATGAAAATAATATTGAGAAACTCCCCTGAAAAACTGCATTTGTAATTTGGATATTTCTGTGTACTCCGTGTAATCAAGAGTTTCTTCTTCCGACCATGTGAAGTTTATGGTCTGATGAATTGCATGGTACCCATCCCCAGATTTAAATCTTGCTGTCCTCAGCAATAAACTTAAATCTAAAAGAATCCTGAGCAAGAAATCAGAAAAATTTGATATTGTACTCTGCACACATGTCACAGATAAAGAAACTACGTCAGCATGTCATATCCAAAAAAAAATCATAGTCACGTCAAGATCAGTCTCAATATACATCTCATATCAACATGAACTAAAATCAACAAAAGAAAAAAATCTAAACATTGAGACAATGGTCAATCCTCATCAATTTCAGTAGTGGGTGCAATATCATTTCTATCAGCATCATGTGTAGTGTCTGCAACCATATCAGCATTAGTATTCGAGTATCCAACATGTTTGCAAAGTTAGTGCAATTTCCACATAACAATTCCCAGATTTATATTCAGATGCATCTGAAAATAATAATGAGTATATGGAACTGAAATACTTTAATAGTATGCATAATGTCAAAGATGAACGCGCTTAAGCGCAGTGATTCGCGCTTAAGCGCGCTGAGGCAGTGAGAAATGGGATAAAATTTTATTTAACACGCTTAAGCGCGCTAGGGCCGAGAGAAATTTCACTTTTTTGGGGGCTTAAGCCTCCTTTAAGGGCTTAAGCTCTCAATACTTAGAAAATTTTCTCCATATTTTCCTATTCCTTGCATTCATCTCTACTGTGTATTCTTCCACCTCAATAATTCTGCTCAATATCATACACAAAACATATAAATGAATAAGAGTTGCGTACCTGTGTATGCTTTAATCCCACTTATACCTGAAAGTCCATCTCAACAGAATTTGATCATTAACCTCAATTTTTTTTTTTTTTTTATGATATGACTAAAATAAACTATGCTAAGAATAATTAAAATAAGCTAAACTAAATTTAAAATACTATACTAAAATGTTGGAAAATAAAAAATATAGTTGGGTTGCCTCCCACAAGCGCTTGTTTTACGTCACGAGCCTGACGTACCTCTTTTATGTTCATGGTGGTTCAAAGCATGGGCTTGGTGATGACCAAGCTCTATCATTCAGAAATGGTGTCCTCCCATAGTACTCTTGTGCATATGAGTGAGATGAAGTAGGCTCAATAGCTTTGAATTTTGTGTTTACGTGTTTTTCCTTGCTCCTGAGCTTCTCCATTTTAACCTTTGGCTTACTTTCTTGAGAAGAATTCTCTTTGTGCTCTTCTTCTCCTTTCTTTTCACTAATATAGTAGACTTGATCTTCCGGTTGAATTATAGGTGAGGGAACTTCTTTATCAAAGAACTTGAAAATTGCTTGCTCCCCGTCTACCCGTAAGATCAACTCGCCTTTCGGTACATCAATCAGCGCTCCTGAGGTTGCCAAGAAAGGTCTTCCGAAGATCATAGGAATAGTAGAATTTTCCTCTATATCAAGGATGACAAAATCAACAGGAATGATGAATTTGTTAACCTTTACCAGTATGTCCTCAATAATGCCATAAGCTTGCTTTGTAGAGCGGTCAGCCAGTTGAACTATTGTCTTGGTTGGCCTTACTTCAGTGATCCCTAGTTTCTTCATCATAAATAATGGCATCATGTTGATGCTGGCACCGAGATCACATAGAACATTTTTCACTTCCATATTGCCTATGTTGCATGGAATGCTGAATCTTCCTGGATCTTTAAACTTTGGAGGCAACTTTTTCTGGGTAATGGCACTGCATTCCTCTGTCAGAGTCACCGTCTCACATTCTTGTAGCTTACGCTTTCGTGATAGAAGATCTTTCATGAACTTTGCGTAATTGGGCATGTTCTCCAAGGCTTCAGTAAACGGGATATTGATTTGCAGCTTCTTGAAAATGTCAAGGAACTTGGAATACTGCTGCTTTTTGATTTCCTCTCTGAACCTCTGCGGATATGGAATCTTTGCATAAGGTGAGAGCTCCAATGGCTTTTCTTGCCTTTCTTGAGCTTTCTTTTTCTCCCATTTGAACTCTTTCTTTTCAGGAACAGTTTTCTCTGCAGCAAATTCTTTGGCAACTTCCTTTTCTTTTTCCTTTTCAGTTGCAAGTTCATCATCTTTCTTTTTCTCAACTGAAGGCTTTACCACAGGTTCAATGGCTTTCTCACTCATAGTAGTAATCACATTGCAGTGTTCCCTACTTGGATTTGGAATAATGTTACCTGGAAAAGTTCCTTGAACTCTTTCAGTGAACTGCTTTGATAGCTGGCCAATCTGAGTTTCAAGATTCCGGATAGAAGCTTCTTGATTCCGGAATGAGGCCATTGTCTCTTGCATAAAGGCTGAAGTGTCCTCTCTGAAATTATTGGAACTTTGAATGTAGTCCGATGTGGTCTTGGATAGTTGTGCAAAGGCCTTTTCCCATTCTGATTGTTGTGGAGGTTGCTGTTGCACTGACATAGGAGGATTCAGCTGATGGTTCGAACTGTAACTAAATCCCCGGTGTTGATTTTGATTTTTATTTCTCCACCCTTGATTTTGATTATTGCCGTATTGGTTCCTTCCTGGATTATATGGAGCTTTTTGATCATGCCAAATTCCATTAACATCTGCAGTTTCGGGTGCCTGGCAATCTTCAGTAGCATGAGTACCTGCACAAATATCACAAATGATAGCAGGAGTATTAACAGAAGAAACTTGAAATTCAGAAAATTGTTTTGCGAGAGCATCTAGCTGTTGTTGTTGTTTCTTATTGGATTGTAAAATCTGCTCATTCTGAGCCAAGATGGCATCACAGCCATCAAGCTTCATAATCCCCGCTCTTCTCTGTGGTGCAGGAGCATTATCATACTCCTGAGAGGCTAGAGACTCTAGTAATTCCAAGGCTTCCTCTGGAGTTTTTGTCTTCAAGGACCCTCCTGATGCAACATTCACCACTGTTCTTGTGTTCGGCGTCATCCCTTGGAAGAAGGTTCTCGCTTGCTCCCAAGCTTCAATGCCATGTTGGGGACACTTCCTGAGTAGTCCCTTGAATCTTTCCCATGCTTCATATAGAGATTCACTTTCTTTTTGTTCAAAAGAAGTGATATCCGCCTTGAGCTTTGCCATCTTCGAAGATGAGAAAAATTTATCCAAAAATTTGGTTGCCAAGTCGTCCCAGTGAGTGATGCTTCCTTGAGGTAACGATTGCAACCATCCTCTTGCTTCGTCTTTAAGTGAACATGGGAACAACCTGAGCAAAATAGCATCCCGAGACACCCCGTTCATTTTCAAGGTATCACAATATAGCAAGAAGTTTTCCAGATGGATGTAAGGGTCTTCAGTGCTTCCTCCGGCAAATTGGTCTTTCTGAATTAATTGTAAAAGTGCCGGCTTGAGTTCGAAGTTGTTAGCATCCACGTTTGGTCTAACAATACTCGCCGTCTGTGGAACTCGAGCAGGTGTTATGTAATCTCCCAACGTTCTCGGAGGTGGTGGAGGTGCATTGTTGTCTCCCATTGCTTCTTCTCTTGGTTCTGTTGAGCTT